>NC_134888.1:28700830-28750830 GCF_041734735.1 Babylonia areolata | reverse complement strand
AGGGAGGTGAAGGAGGGGATGAGAAGTGAGGGGGGATGAGGTGAGTGGGGATGAGAGGTGAGGGAGGGGATGAGTGAGGTGAGGGGGGGATGAGTGAGAACAGGAGGGAGGGGATGAGTGAGGTGAGGGGGGGATGAGAGGTGGGGGGGATGAGTGAGGTGAGGGGGGGACGAGGTGAGATGAGGGGGGATGAGAGGTGTGGGGGGGGATGAGTGAGGTGCGGGGGGGGATGAGGTGAGGGGGGATGAGAGGTGGGGGGGGATGAGTGAGGTGAGGGGGAGATGAGTGAGGTGAGGGGGGATGAGTGAAGTGAAGGGGGAGGGGATGAATGAGGTGAAGGGGATGAGTGAGGTGAGGAGTGTTTTGCATACTGAATATTGGACAGGCTGTCAGTGTCAGCAAGATGAGTGTGTAGAACATTGATTGACGGTGCGGTGTCGACAGCTGTACCAGACGCTGTTCGCGTCCCAGCAAGGCATGGTTCAGGACCTGGACCAGCAGGTCAAGGCCAGCAAGGCCCTGGAGGACGCTTACCGCGAGTTCGAGTCCCAGAAGATCTGCTACCTGCCCCTCAACACCTTCTTCCTCAAGCCGGGCCAGCGCCTCCTGCATTACCAGCTCATTTTGGAACGTACGTGGCTGGTTGGGTCACACACACGCACACACACACACACACACACACACACACACACACACACACACACACACACACACACACACACACACACACACACACACCTCTCTTTTCCCACCCTCTCCCTGTCTGTCGCTGTTTGTGTCTTGTCAGGATCATGGTTTCTTTGTTCTCTCTCTGTCTGTCTCTCTGTTTCTCTCTCTCTGTCTCTGACTCTATCTTTCTATCTTTCTCTCTTTCTCTCTGTCTCTGTCTCTCTTTCTGTTGCTGTCTTCTCTGGATCATGGCCTCTCTGTGTGTTCTTTCTCTGTCTCTGTCTCTGGATCATAACCTCTCTGTCTCTGTCTGGTCTTTTCAGGGCCTCTCTCTCTCTTTCTCTCTCTGTGTCTGTCTCTGTCTTGTCTTTTCAGGGCCACTCTCTCTCTTTCTCTCTCTGTGCCTGTCTCTGTCTTGTCTGAATCATGGCCTCTCTCTCTCTCTCTGTTTCTCTCTCTCTCTCTCTCTCCCTCTCTCTCTCTGTGCCTGTCTCTGTCTTGTCTGAATCATGGCCTCTCTCTCTGTTTCTCTCTCTCTCTCTCCCTCTCTGTCTCTCTGCCTGTCTCTGTCTCTGTCTGTATGGATCATGGCCTCTGTCTGCGGTGTTCCAGTGAGGAGACTGATTTTCACTGTGTGCAGGTCTAGTCAAACACTACCCTCCGACTCACCCAGATGCTGCAGACTGCCAAAGTGAGTCTCTCTTGGTGTCGCCTGTGTGGGTGGTGGTTGTGGATGTAGATGTGTGGGTGTTTTGGTGTGGGGTTGGGGGGGTGGGGTTGTGGGTCTGTGAACAGGGGGGTTAGGGTGTTTGTGGATGTAGATGTGTTGGTGTTTATTTGTGTGTGTGTGTGTGTGTGTGAGGGTGGGTTGTGGATCTGTGTGCATGGGCGTGGTGGGTGTTTGTGGGCGTAGATGTGTGGATGGGCGTTTGTGGATCCGTGTGCAAGGGAGTGGGGAGTGTTTGTGGATGTAGATGGATGGGTGTGTGTGTGTGTGGGGAGGGGGGGTGTGTGTAGGGAGGTGGGGGCGTTTGTGGATCAGTGTGCAGGGGCGTGGTGGGTGTTTGTGGATGTACATGTGTTGGTGGGTGTTTGTGAATCTGTGCGCAAGGGAGTGGGGGGTGTTTGTGAATGTAGATGGATGGGCGTTTGGGTGTGTGCATAGGGAGACGGAGGGGGGTTGTATGTTTATGGGTGTGGGTGTGTATGTATGTGAATGTGTCAGTGGTAAAACTCAAACATTGACGGTTTCCCAGCTACTGTCAAACAGACAGATAAATAAATAAATCAGGATGTCAATTGTAAATCTATAACTTTTACAGCTTAGTACTGAAGAACGAAAATAAAAGATGCAAACTTGAACATCTTAGCACTGATTTCTGTGCGTGGAAAACCAAACTGTTCACTGCTTATTCATTCACTGAAATACTGAGATTTTTCAAAGGCTTTTTTTGTCAAACTCTTGGCGATGGTGTGACAATATAAATCCCTTTTAGTCTGCTGATGAAGTGCTACATGTGAGATACACAGGCACGTGGTACAGCCAGAGCAGTTGTGTGCAGCATAGACAGTTGGTACCCAAGGGGTTAAAACTGTGATGTTGTTGTTGTTGGGATAAATTGTTGTTATGATGAACTGTTGACGTCGTTATGATGAAGTGCAGGAGGAAGGTGGCAGAATGATCAAGACATTCAGCTGTCTTCTTCTTCTTCTGCGTTCGTGGGCTGCAACTCCCACGTTCACTCGTATACACACGAGTGGGCTTTCACGTGTATGACCGTTTTTACCCCGCCTTGTAGGCAGCCATACTCCGTTTTCGGGGGTGTGCATGCTGGGTATGTTCTTGTTTCCATAACCCACTGAACGCTGACATGGATTACGGGATCTTTAACGTGCGTATTTGATCTTCTGCTTGCATATGCACATGAAGGGGGTTCAGGCACTAGCAGGTCTGCACATATGTTGACCTCGGAGATCGTAAAAATCTCCACCCTTCACCCACCAGGCGCCGTCACCATGATTCGAACCCGGGACCCTCAGATTGACAGTCCAACGCTTTAACCACTTGGCTATTGTGCCCGACACTCAGCTGTCAACACAGAGGGTCTGTGAGGGTGAGGGTTCCAGTCCCCCTCTCTCTCGCCCTTTCTTCCAAAGTTTGACTGGGAAATCAAATCAAACCGAGCATCAATTCTTTCAGATAAGACGATAAACTGAGGTCCCATGTGCAGCACGCACTTGGCGCACTGAAAAAGAACCCATGGCAATGAGTGTTGTCCTCTAGCAAAATTATGTGAAAAGAAACCCACTCTGACAGGTACCTAAATATATAAGCATGCACTCAAGGTGTGAGAAGCGCGTTGGGTTATACTGCTGGTCAGGCATCTGCCTAGCAGATGTGGTGGAGCGTATATGGATTTGTTCGAGTGCAGTGACGCTTCCTTGAAAAACTGAAACTGATGATGTTGCGATGAAGTGTTGATGTTGTTGTTACGATGATCTCTTGATGATGTTAGGATGAACTGTTGATGTTGTCACGATGAACTCATGATGATGTTACGATGAACTGTTGATGTTTGTCACGATGAAGTCTTGATGTTACGATGAACTGTTGATGCTGTTACGATGAACTCTTGATGATGTTAGAATGAGCTGTTGATGTTGTTGTCACGATGAACTCTTGGTGATGTTACGATGAACTCTTGATGTTGTTACAGTGAACTGTTGATGTTGATTTTACGATAAATTCTTGATGTTGTTACGATAAACTCTTGATGATGTTTTTTACGATGAACTCTTGATGATATTACGATGAACTCTTGATGATGTTGTTACGATGAAATCTTGATGATGTTGTTAGGATGAACTAATGATGAAAGGCATGCCCTGTGTTGCAGCGGCACTGGCCAAGATCCGAGAGATGACTCAGACCTACAGAGACAGGCTGTACCTGCTGGTGAGATGTCCTCAAGTTTTCAGTCACTCCCCCCCCCCACCTGCCCCTGCACCTCCCACCACCACCACCACCACCACCACACCCCTACCTCCACCTTTCCTCGCTCTTGACCCCCTTCCCTCCCCTCCACACTTCCACTTCTCTCTCTCTCTCCCTGCACTGTTTCTGCTGACCACATTGCTCTTTCTCTGAAACAGACTTCACCTCTCTCTGTGCACTGTTTCTGCTGACCACATTGCTCTTTCCCAGAAACAGACTTCACCTCACTCTCTCTGTGCACTATTTCTGCTGACCACATTGCTCTTTCTCTGAAACAGACTTCACTTCTCTCTCTCTGTGCACTGTTTCTGCTGACCACATTGCTCTTTCTCTGAAACAGACTTCACTTCTCTCTCGGTGCACTGTTTCTGTTGGCCACATTGCTCTTTCCCAGAAACAGACTTCACTTCTCTCTTTCTCTGTGCACTGTTTCTGCTGACCACATTGCTCTTTCTCTGAAACAGACTTCACTTCTCTCTGTGTGTGCACTGTTTCTGTTGGCCACATTGCTCTTTCCCAGAAACAGACTTCACCTCACTCTCTCTGTGCACTGTTTCTGCTGACCACATTGCTTTTTCCCAGAAACAGACTTCACCTCACTCTCTCTCTCTGCACCGTTTCTGCTGGCCACATTGCTCTTTCTCTGAAACAGACTTCACCTCACTCTCTCTCTCTGCACCGTTTCTGCTGACCACATTGCTCTTTCTCTGAAACAGACTTCACCTCTCTCTCTCTGTGCACTGTTTCTGCTGACCACATTGCTCTTTCTCTGAAACAGACTTCACCTCTATCCGTTTGTACTGTTTCTGTTGGCCACATTGCTCTTTCCCAGAAACAGACTTCACTTCACTCTGTGCACCGTTTCTGCTGACCACATTGCTCTTTCTCTGAAACAGACTTCACCTCACTCTCTCTGTGCACTGTTTCTGCTGACCACATTGCTCTTTCCCAGAAACAGACTTCACCTCTCTCTCTCTGTGCACTGTTTCTGCTGGCCACATTGCTCTTTCTCTGAAACAGACTTCACTTTTCTCTCTCTCTGTGCAATGTTTCTGCTGACCACATTGCTCTTTCCCAGAAACAGACTTCACCTCACTCTCTCTGTGCGCTGTTTCTGCTGACCACATTGCTCTTTCTCTGAAACAGACTTCACCTCTCTCTCTCTGTGCACTGTTTCTGCTGACCACATTGCTCTTTCCCAGAAACAGACTTCACCTCACTCTCTCTGTGCGCTGTTTCTGCTGACCACATTGCTCTTTCTCTGAAACAGACTTCACCTCACTCTCTCTGTGCACTGTTTCTGCTGACCACATTGCTCTTTCTCTGAAACAGACTTCACCTCTCTCTCTCTGTGCACTGTTTCTGCTGACCACATTGCTCTTTCCCAGAAACAGACTTCCAGTTGGAACTGAAGAAATCTTTTCTCTTTTTTTTTTTCTTTCTTTCTTTCTTTTTTTGTTTTGTTTTGTTGGTGCTGGCCCATCATTTGCACAGAGGCACCGCAGCATGGTCAGTCAGGCATTGGACTTGTGATCCAGTGATCAGCAGCGATGAGGGTTGAAGGCCCTGTTTCAGCTTTGAGTCCTTGTGTAAAGCACTTTGTTCCACGTTCCCTCACTCCACCCAGGCGTGTGAAGGGGTCCCTGACTTTGCTTGGGGAAGGTTTGAACACAGAAGGAGAGGACTGGGCCCAGCCTTCCTGTGCTGAGCCCTAGACACAGTGGGTGTGGATTCACTGCCTTCCTGTGCTGAGCCCTAGACACAGTGGGTGTGGTGGTTTCACTGCCTTCCTGTGCTGAACCCTAGACACAGTTGGTGTGGATTCACTGCCTTCCTGTGCCGAGCCCTAGACACAGTGGGTGTGGATTCACTGCCTTCCTGTGCCGAGCCCTAGACACAGTGGATGTGAATTCACTGCCTTCCTGTGCCAAGCCCTAGACACAGTGGGTGTGAATTCACTGCCTTCCTGTGCCGAGCCCTAGACACAGTGGGTGTGGATTCACTGCCTTCCTGTGCCGAGCCCTAGACACAGTGGGTGTGGTTTCACTGCCTTCCTGTGCTGAACCCTAGACACAGTTGGTGTGGATTCACTGCCTTCCTGTGCCGAGCCCTAGACACAGTGGGTGTGGATTCACTGCCTTCCTGTGCCCAGCCCTAGACACAGTGGGTGTGGATTCACTGCCTTCCTGTGCCCAGCCATAGACACAGTGGGTGTGGATTCACTGCCTTCCTGTGCCCAGCCATAGACACAGTGGGTGTGAATTCACTTCCCTGATGACAGTAAAAGGCTACAGGACATTTATCCTTCTTTTTCTTTTTTCTTTCAATCACCTGCACTGTTTTAACTCTTTCCATACGAACAGCGAAAGAGACGACGTTAACAGCGTTTCACCCCAATTACCATCATCAAAATATTGCAAGCGGAAGGCTCTTATACTGAAGACGTGCATGTTGACAAAGAATACCACAATTCTGACGATGGAAGTTAAAGGTTGGGTCATTCAGACACCCACTGGACATCCGAGGGGTCTGTGTAGAGGAGAAGAGAGGACTGGCCGTACTGAGTGAGTTAAACAGAGAACAACCAACCAACAAAACGAAAAGGAAACAAACAAAAAAAAACACCAAAAAAAAACACCCCCTACCCCCCGACAAAAAAACCCCGCTAAGATAAAGAAAGCTCACATGCACACAAGTACACACATGCGCATGCAAACACACACATGTATGCAATCCCACACGCACCCACACAAATACACCCACACACTCATGCATATGCGCGTACACACACACACACACACACACACACACACACATACACTTGCCCACAACAACCACACGCATGCATGCATGCACGTGCGTGCGCGTGCACACACACACACACACAGAGTCATACACACACACACACACACACACACACACACATACACACACACATACACTTACCCACAACACACGTGCACCCACGCACGCATGTACACACGCACGCATGCACGCACGCACCCACCCACACACACACACACACACACACACACACACACACACACACACACACACACACACAGAGGAAATAAGAAAACCATACAGGAGGACCTTTTGCAAATAGAACAGAATAGAATGGGATAAATTCTATCGTCATGAAACCTTCAGGTTTGTAAGGAAGAAATACATAAGCAAATGATTAATTTGATACTCACAGAATCGTGTGTGTGTGTGTGCATGTGCGTGCTTGTGTGTGTGTGTGTGTGTGTTTCAGGAGAACCTCCAGAAACTGATGGAGCTACAGAGGGACCTGGTTGGTCTGGAACATCTAGTTAGTGTGGACAGGGTGAGTCATAGAACATGTAGTTAGTGTGGACAGGGTGAGTCATGGAACATGTAGTTAGTGTGGACAGGGTGAGTCATGGAACATGTAGTTAGTGTGGACAGGGTGAGTCATGGAACATGTAGTTAGTGTGGACAGGGTGAATCATGGAACATGTAGTTAGTGTGGACAGGGTGAGTCATGCATACCAGTATTTGATTTTTTTTTTCTTTGCTTCTTTATCGTGGAAAAGGTTGTTTTTATGGGGCTCGAGTATAGTTCGTGAGTATATGTGTGTGAATGAGTAGTTTGGTATAGTTTGGTATGGTTGTGTCAGTGTATGTGTTTGTGAGTGTGTGTGTGTGTGTATGCTTCATGTGTGTGTTTGTAGTTGTGTGTGTTTGTGTGTGTGTGTGTGTGCGTGTGTGTGTGTACGTTTCTTAGTGTTTGTATGTGTGTGATTTGGAAATAGGTGTGTTTGTGAGTGTTAGCTTGTGGTGTGGTATGGACTGGTTTGTGTGTGTGGGTGTGAGTGAAAATGAGTAGGTGTGTGTGTGGGAGGAGGAGTTGAAGGTGTGTGTGTGTGTGTGTGTGTGTGTGTGTGAAAATTATTGTTGTGGGGGGGGTTGAATGATTACTTTCAGTTTGAGAATTTTCCCTTACAGATTCCAAATAGAGCATGGTGTCTTTTGTTGTTGTTTTTTCTGATACGGAGTCAGCTTCTTGAATTAATATAAACATCTTTGTTTCATGGTTAAAACAAGACGCTGGGCTGATACATTAATCATGTGATTGATTTGGAGAAAAATGTTCTTCATTTGCTTCAGGCCCTGGTTTCAATATTTTCTCGTTTGAGTTGTTAATTTGGAAGATATGGCAATGAAAAGTTATTGGCAGTTATGTATGCATGTATGAATCTGTGTGTGTGTGTGTGTGTGCGCACGCGCATGTGTGTGTGAGTGGTTGTGGGTGTGATTGTGTGTGTGTTTGTGTGTGTGTGTTTATGTGTGTGTGTTTGTGTGTGTGTGTGTGTGTGTGTGAATGTGTGTGTGTGTGTGCAGGAGTTCTTGAGAGAAGGCTGCCTACAAAAGTATTCCAGGAAAGGTTACCAACAGCGCATGTTTTTCCTGGTAAGCTGTGTGTTTGAGAGAGTGTGCATGTGAGAGAGAGAGAGAGTGTATGTGTGTGTGAGAGTGTGTGGTGGGGGAGTGTGTGTGAGAAAGTGAATGTGGGTTGAGGGGTGTGTGTATGTGAGAGAGTGAGTATGAGTGTGTATGTGTGTGTGTGAGAGAGAGAGAGAGGGATGAGGGAGCATGTGTGAGTGTGTGTGTTTGTGTGTGAGTGTGTGAGAGAGAGAGTGTGGGGTGGAGGAATGTATGTGTGTGTGTTTGTGAGAGAGAGAGAGAGTATGTGTGTATGTGTGAGAGTGGCTTGGGGGTGTGTGTGTGAGAGAGAAGGAGTGAGTGTGTGTGTGTGTGGGGGGGGGGAGTGAATGTGTGTGAGAGAGAGAGTGTGTATGAGTGAGTGCATGTGTGTAAGAAAGAGAATGTGTGTGGGTGTGTGTGAGGGGGAAGTGTGTGTAAGGGTGTGTATGTGCATTGTGTGTGTGCATGCATACATCTTGAGTTAGTGTATATGAATGAGTGAGTGTGTTTGTGGGTGTGCTTTGTGTATGTGTGTGCGTGTGACTGTGTGTATGTTTGTGTGTGTGAGTGTGTGAGAGATGTGAAGACAGCCGTGTGGTGGGGTGTGTGTTTGTTTTTTCTTTTTTTCCTTCTTTTTTTTTTTTTAATGAAGAAACATTGAGAATCATACAAGACAACACCAGGAATACTGCAAGTATGCATGGATAACCTCAAGAGTACACAGATAACATCATAAATACGTGGATGACATCAATTACAAAACAAAAATTACATTATCATCTACAGATATGTTGCATTGCAGAGAGATGGAATATACTATTCTGTTCCCACTCCCTAAATATCAGCTGATTGCTAAAGTAATCAAGGGTATATATAACTGCCATGCTAAACAGAACTGTTCCTATTTCCCAAGAGAGACAGATATTTTTCTAACCTGAATCTTATTTTTTAATATAGTTACTAAAATGTTCTTGAGTAGGTGTTATTCCTTGTACATTACACTTATGAATGAAGAATTTTGCAGTTGATATTATGGAGTCTAAGCTTTGCCATGCGGTGTTTCAGTTCTCTGACATGCTGGTGTACACCAGTCGTGCCTCCTCCACCCTCCTCCAGTTCAAGGTTCACGGCCAGCTGCCCCTCAAGGGGATGTCTGTGAGTAAATCTGCACTGTGTTCAGCTCTCAGGGGATGTCTGTCAGTAAATCTGCACTGTGTTCAGCTCTCTCTGTTTTCTCTAGACAAGGGGATGTCTGTCAGTAAATCTGCACTGTGTTCAGCTCTCTGTTTTCTCTAGACAAGGGGATGTCTGTCAGTAAATCTGCACTGTGTTCAGCTCTCAGGGAATGTCTGTCAGTAAATCTACACTGTGTTCAGCTCTCAAGGAATGTCTGTCAGTAAATGTACACTGTGTTCAGCTAGCTCTCAGGGAATGTCTGTCAGTAAATCTACACTGTGTTCAGCTCTCTCTGTTTTCTCTAGACAAGGGGATGTCTGTCAGTAAATCTACACTGTGTTAAGGATGTCTGTAAGTAAATCTATACTGTGTTCAGCTCTCCGTTTTCTCTAGACAAGGGGATGTCTGTCAGTAAATCTACACTGTGTTAAGGATGTCTGTAAGTAAATCTACACTGTGTTCAGCTCTCTCTGTTTTCTCTAGACAAGGGGATGTCTGTAAGTAAATCTACACTGTGTTCAGCTCTCAAGGAATGTCTGTCAGTAAATCTGCACTGTGTTCAGCTCTCAGGGAATGTATGTCAGTAAATCTACACTGTGTTCAGCTCTCTGTTTTCTCTAGACAAGGGGGTGTCTGTAAGTAAATCTGCACTGTGTTCAGCTCTCAGGGAATGTATGTCAGTAAATCTACACTGTGTTCAGCTCTCTCTGTTTTCTCTAGACAAGGGGATGTCTGTAAGTAAATCTACACTGTGTTCAGCTCTCTCTGTTTTCTCTAGACAAGGGGATGTCTGTGAGTAAATCTACACTGTGTTCAGCTCTCTCTGTTGTCTCTAGACAAGGGAATGTCTGTCAGTAAATCTACACTGTGTTCAGCTCTCTCTGTTTTCTCTAGACAATGGGATGTCTGTAAGTAAATCTACAGTGTGTTCAGCTCTCTGTTTTCTCTAGACAAGGGGGTGTCTGTAAGTAAATCTGCACTGTGTTCAGCTCTCAGGGAATGTATGTCAGTAAATCTGCACTGTGTTCAGCTCTCTCTGTTTTCTCTAGACAAGGGGATGTCTGTCAGTAAATCTACACTGTGTTCAGCTTTCTGTTTTCTCTAGACAAGGGGGTGTCTGTAAGTAAATCTGCACTGTGTTCAGCTCTCAGGGAATGTATGTCAGTAAATCTACACTGTGTTCAGCTCTCTCTGTTTTCTCTAGACAAGGGGATGTCTGTGAGTAAATCTACACTGTGTTCAGCTCTCTCTGTTTTCTCTAGACAAGGGGGTGTCTGTAAGTAAATCTACACAGTGTTCAGCTCTCCGTTTTTTCTAGACAAGGGGATGTCTGTAAGTAAATCTACACTGTGTTCAGCTCTCAAGGAATGACTGTCAGTAAATCTGCACTGTGTTCAGCTCTCAGGGAATGTATGTCAGTAAATCTACACTGTGTTCAGCTCTCTCTGTTTTCTCTAGACAAGGGGATGTCTGTCAGTAAATCTACACTGTGTTCAGCTCTCTGTTTTCTCTAGACAAGGGGGTGTCTGTAAGTAAATCTACACTGTGTTCAGCTCTCTCTGTTTTCTCTAGACAAGGGGGTGTCTGTAAGTAAATCTACACTGTGTTCAGCTCTCTCTGTTTTCTCTAGACAAGGGGATGTCTGTGAGTAAATCTACACTGTGTTCAGCTCTCTCTGTTGTCTCTAGACAAGGGAATGTCTGTCAGTAAATCTACACTGTGTTCAGCTCTCTCTGTTTTCTCTAGACAAAGGCATGTCTGTAAGTAAATCTACACTGTTTTCAGCTCTCTCTGTTTTCTCTAGACAAGGGGGTGTCTGTAAGTAAATCTGCACTGTTTTCAGCTCTCAGGGAATGTATGTCAGTAAGTCTGCACTGTGTTCAGCTCTCTCTGTTTTCTCTAGACAAGGGGATGTCTGTCAGTAAATCTACACTGTGTTCAGCTTTCTGTTTTCTCTAGACAAGGGGGTGTCTGTAAGTAAATCTGCACTGTGTTCAGCTCTCAGGGAATGTATGTCAGTAAATCTACACTGTGTTCAGCTCTCTCTGTTTTCTCTAGACAAGGGGATGTCTGTCAGTAAATCTACACTGTGTTCAGCTCTCTGTTTTCTCTAGACAAGGGGGTGTCTGTAAGTAAATCTACACTGTGTTCAGCTCTCTCTGTTTTCTCTAGACAAGGGGATGTCTGTGAGTAAATCTACACTGTGTTCAGCTCTCTCTGTTTTCTCTAGACAAGGGGATGTCTGTCAGTAAATCTACACTGTGTTCAGCTCTCTGTTTTCTCTAGACAAGGGGATGTCTGTCAGTAAATCTACACTGTGTTCAGCTCTCAAGGAATGTATGTCAGTGAATCTACACTGTGTTCAGCTCTCAGGGGATGTCTGTCAGTAAATCTACACTGTGTTCAGCTCTCAGGGGATGTCTGTGAGTAAATCTACACTGTGTTCAGCTCTCTCTGTTTTCTCTAGACAAGGGGATGTCTGTCAGTAAATCTACACTATGTTCAGCTCTCTGTTTTCTCTAGACAAGGGGATGTCTGTAAGTAAATCTACAGTGTGTTCAGCTCTCTGTTTTCTCTAGACAAGGGGGTGTCTGTAAGTAAATCTGCACTGTGTTCAGCTCTCAGGGAATGTATGTCAGTAAGTCTGCACTGTGTTCAGCTCTCTCTGTTTTCTCTAGACAAGGGGATGTCTGTCAGTAAATCTACACTGTGTTCAGCTTTCTGTTTTCTCTAGACAAGGGGGTGTCTGTAAGTAAATCTGCACTGTGTTCAGCTCTCAGGGAATGTATGTCAGTAAATCTACACTGTGTTCAGCTCTCTCTGTTTTCTCTAGACAAGGGGATGTCTGTCAGTAAATCTACACTGTGTTCAGCTCTCTGTTTTCTCTAGACAAGGGGGTGTCTGTAACTAAATCTACACTGTGTTCAGCTCTCTCTGTTTTCTCTAGACAAGGGGATGTCTGTGAGTAAATCTACACTGTGTTCAGCTCTCTCTGTTTTCTCTAGACAAGGGGATGTCTGTCAGTAAATCTACACTGTGTTCAGCTCTCTGTTTTCTCTAGACAAGGGGATGTCTGTCAGTAAATCTACACTGTGTTCAGCTCTCAAGGAATGTATGTCAGTGAATCTACACTGTGTTCAGCTCTCAGGGGATGTCTGTCAGTAAATCTACACTGTGTTCAGCTCTCAGGGGATGTCTGTGAGTAAATCTACACTGTGTTCAGCTCTCTCTGTTTTCTCTAGACAAGGGATTGTCTGTCAGTAAATCTACACTATGTTCAGCTCTCTGTTTTCTCTAGACAAGGGGATGTCTGTCAGTAAATATAATCTGTGTTCAGCTCTCAGGGAATGTCTGTCAGTAAATCTGCACTGTGTTCAGCTCTCAGGGAATGTCTGTCAGTAAATCTACACTGTGTTCAGCTCTCAGGGAATGTCTGTCAGTAAATCTACACTGTGTTCAGCTCTCTGTTTTCTCTAGACAAGGGGGTGTCTGTAAGTAAATCTACACTGTGTTCAGCTCTCTCTGTTTTCTCTAGACAAGGGGATGTCTGTGAGTAAATCTACACTGTGTTCAGCTCTCTCTGTTTTCTCTAGACAAGGGGATGTCTGTCAGTAAATCTACACTGTGTTCAGCTCTCTGTTTTCTCTAGACAAGGGGATGTCTGTCAGTAAATCTACACTGTGTTCAGCTCTCAAGGAATGTATGTCAGTGAATCTACACTGTGTTCAGCTCTCAGGGGATGTCTGTCAGTAAATCTACACTGTGTTCAGCTCTCAGGGGATGTCTGTGAGTAAATCTACACTGTGTTCAGCTCTCTCTGTTTTCTCTAGACAAGGGATTGTCTGTCAGTAAATCTACACTATGTTCAGCTCTCTGTTTTCTCTAGACAAGGGGATGTCTGTCAGTAAATATAATCTGTGTTCAGCTCTCAGGGAATGTCTGTCAGTAAATCTGCACTGTGTTCAGCTCTCAGGGAATGTCTGTCAGTAAATCTACACTGTGTTCAGCTCTCAGGGAATGTCTGTCAGTAAATCTACACTGTGTTCAGCTCTCTGTTTTCTCTAGACAAGGGGGTGTCTATCAGTAAATCTACACTGTGTTCAGCTCTCAGGGAATGTCTGTCAGTAAATCTACACTGTGTTCAGCTCTCAGGGAATGTCTGTCAGTAAATCTACACTGTGTTCAGCTCTCTGTTTTCTCTAGACAAGGGGGTGTCTGTAAGTAAATCTACACTGTGTTCAGCTCTCTGTTTTCTCTAGACAAGGGGATGTCTGTCAGTAAATCTACACTGTGTTTAGCTCTCAGGGAATATTTGTGAGTAAATCTACATTGTGTTCAGCTCTCTCTGTTTTCTCTAGACAAGGGGATGTCTGTAAGTAAATCTACACTGTGTTCAGCTCTGTTTTCTCTAGACAAGGGGATGTCTGTAAGTAAATCTACACTGTGTTCAGCTGTCTGTTTTCTCTATACAACAAGGGGATGTCTGTGAGTAAATCTACACTGTGTTCAACTCTCTCTCAGAGTGTGTCTTAGTTTCCATGACACACCCACTGCAGACATGATCCCTAAGTGTGGTCTGTATCAACACACACCCAAACAGCATTACAGCCAAGGCTGACGAAATTTGTTCATGAATGTTTCTCTTCGTAATATGCTCATGTTGTGCCTTATAAACTTTAAGGTTTTATGACAATAAAAAACTATTCTATTCTATTCTCTATTCACACACACACACATACACACACACACACACACACACACACACACACACACACACTCTCTCTCTCTCTCTCTCTCTCTCTCTCTTTACATAAAGTTACTGCTTGCTTTACAGAAATGTCTGGTGGATTGCAGAGGAGCACAGAAGTCAGACCATCCAAAGTGACAAGATGTGCATCTGTATGATTGTGAAGTGCTTTTCATTCTTTTTTTCTTTTTTCTTTCTTTCTTTTCCCTACACTCTGCTGAAGAATCAGAATGACATCTGTTTCAGATTGAGGAGACGGAACAGTCGAAGGTGGCTGTACCAAACACCTTTGCTATCTATGCAGGCGGGCGCTGCATTCTAGTTGCTGCCAGGTATGTTGTATGAATTAATGTTTGGGGAGTTGTTGGTGGTTTTTTGTTTTGTTTTGTTTCTTTTTTATGTGTGCTTTGTTTTGTTGTTGTTGTTGTTGTGTGTGTATGTGGCCAGGTACGTTTTAATGATGTGTTTTTTGTGCTGTTTTTTTTTGTTTTTTTGGTTTTTTTTAGACTTCTTCATCATCAGAATGCCTTTGTGTTTTGAATTTATATCTATTTTGAACATCATTAAAATTCTTTTTGTTCACTGCTTCTTCTTGACCAAACCCATCAGATGTCTGTATGTGTCTTTATATTTCTATCATTATGTTCTGAATATTGTTGTTCAACTGATACATGCTTTCAATAGCTTTTTGTTCAAAACACCATGCTGTTAATCTCTTGGACATAAGATGAATTCTTCTTCATGTTTGCAGACGTTTGTGAGTGTGCACCCGTGTTCATGCACAAATGCGTTCATACTTGTCTGTGCATGTGTGTGTTCTGCGTATGCTTGCATGCATTTTACTAGTGGTTGTACTTTCAACATATTCCTGGAACGTATCATGTTGGATGCACTGGAAGACCATGAGAGCAACGTCAGCATCGTAGGCAGAACTGTTAGAAATCTTCAGTTCATCGATGACATTGATGACTTGGCAGGAAATGAGACCAGCCTGGCAGAAAGACTTGACAACTGACTTCCACAGCATAATGAATGTAAATCAGCGTAGCAAAGACAAAGATGATGACGAATAACACCAACATCATTAACGCATTAAAGTCAGCGGGCAGTCTTTGTAATCTGTATCTAGGTTCAAGTATCTGGGTGTGTCACAGATAAAGGCTCCAAACCACAAGTCTTGTCCAGGATAGCACAGACTACAGCAGCACTCTCTTAACTGAAGCCCATCACACTCAGATCTAAAGTGAAACTTGTGCGCTCACTGGTTCAACCAGTGCTTCTCTGTGATTGGGAAACATGGACTCTCACTGCCGAGCTCCAGAAGGAGATCCAAGCCATGGAAATGAGATGCTTCAGAAAGCTACTAGGCATCTCCTACACTGATCCTGTCATGAACACTGATGTCCGACAGAAGATCACCCAAACCATTGGACCCCACGATGACCTAACCGTTGTCATGAGGAGGAGGCTCAAATAGTACGGACATGTCACAAGAACCGATGAACTCTCAAAGACCATTCTGCAGGGCACCGTACCAGGCAGTAGGAAGAGAGGGGGGCAAAAGAAAATGGGACGGGACAACATCAAAGAATGGACAGACCTGAATTTTCCTATTCACAGAGAGTTGTTAGAGACAGGACCTGATGGAGAGAACTGGTCTGGAAATCATCTGTGGTGCCCTGACGACCCTCCTCTGGGTTATGGGATAGGTGAAGGTGAAGGGTCTTTATTCAGTGTCTTTTCACATGTCTGATAATGCACGCATTTTTCTGTGTGTATGGTGTATGAATGGCACGGTGTATGTGTGTAGTTCTGACACAGTGTGTTTGCACAGTATGTGTCTCCCAGTTCCCAGGAGGCAAAGAACAAGTGGATGAAAGACATACACTTAGCTATGTGTCTCTGTGTGTATTTATGGCATGGAATGTGTGTATTTATGACACAGTTTGTGTGCGTTATGATGACACAGTGTGTGTGCACAGTGTGTGTTGCCCAGTTCCGGCAGGAGAAAAACAAGTGGATGATGGAGGACATACACATAGCTATGTGTGTTTGTGCGTTCATGACATGGTATGTGTGTATTTATGACACAGTGTATGTGTGTAATAATCATACAGTGTGTGTGCGTGTCCCCCATTTCCCAGGAGAACTAGTGGATGATGGAGGACATACACATAGCTATGTTATGATGACACAGTTTGTGTGCAGTGTGTGTTGCCCAGTTCCGGCAGGAGAGAAACAAGTGGATGATGGAGGACATGCACATAGCTTTGTGTGTTTGTGTATTCATGACATGGTATGTGTGTATTTATGACACAGTATGTGTGTGTGTAATCATGACACAGTTTGTGTGCACTGTGTGTGTCGCCCAGTTCCGAAGAGGAGAAAAACAAGTGGATGATGGAGGATATACACATAGCTATGTGTGTTTGTGCATTCATGACATGGTATGTGTGTATTTATGACACAATGTATGTGTGTAATAATCATACGGTGTGTGTGTGTCCCCCATTTCCCAGGAGAACTAGTGGATGATGGAGGACATACACATAGTTATGTGTGTTTGTGTTCATGACATGGTATGCGTGTATTTATGACATAGTGGATGTGTAATAATGACACGGTGTGTGTACGGTGTGTGTCCCCCAGTTCCCAGGAGGAGAAGAACAAGTGGATGGAGGACATACAGCAAGCAGTGCAGACCCTGGGCAGTCGTCCTGACCTGGACGGTCCCCAGTGCTCATCCCTCAAGTCCAACACAGGTCAGTGGATCACATGAACAGAGTATGGCTGCCTTAACAGCAGGGTAAAAACAGTGAATCACAGCCACAGGGCACACACACACACATCCCTGAACACAGAGTATGGCTGCCTTAACAGCAGGGTAAAAACAGTGGATCACAGCCATAGGACACACACACACACACACATCCCTGAACACAGAGTATGGCTGCCTTAACAGCAGGGTAAAAACAGTGGATCACAGCCATAGGACACACACACACACACACACATCCCTGAACACAGAGTATGGCTGCCTTAACAGCAGGGTAAAAACAGTGGATCACAGCCATAGGGCACACACACACACAGACACACACACACACACACACACACACACACACACACCCCTGAACATGGAGTATGGCTGCCTTAACAGCAGGGTAAAAACAGTGGATCACAGCCACAGTCAGGGCACTTATACACACCCCTGAATATAGAGTATGGCTGCCTTAACAGCAGGATAAAAGCAGTGGATCCCTGAACACTGAGTATGGCTGCCTTAACAACAGGCTAAAAACGTTGGCTCACAGCCACAGTCAGGGCACTTAGACCACCCCTGAACATGGAGTTGGGCTGCCTTAACGGCCGGCTAAAAACGGTGGATCATAGCCATAGGGCACACACACACACACACCCACCCCTCCTGGACATGGAGTATTGCTGCCTTAACAGCAGGTGAAAAACAGTAGATCACAGCCACAGTCAGGACCCTTATACACACCCCTGAATATGGAGTATGGCTGCCTTAACGGCAGAGCAAAAACAAGGGAACACAGCCATTGTCAGGGCACATCCCTGAACTCAGAATATGGTTACCTTTAGAGTAAAAGCCATCATTGGAGCACATCCATTAGACATCCCTGAACATGGAGTATGGCTGCCTTAATGACAGGGAAAAACAGTCATTGGAACACATCCATAGTCAGGGCTACAGGTACCCCTTAATCGTAGGGTAAAAATGGTCATTGGAACATAGCCATAATCAGAGCATGTAGACATCCCTGAAAACAGAGTTTGGCTGCCTTAAACAGCATGGTGAAAACAATCACTGGAACACATTGATCATTGGGCCTGACAACTCTGAAAACAGGGTATGGCTGCCTCTACAGTAAGAACAGTCATATGCATAACAGCCCTCTTGTAGGAGTTGAGTTTATTTGCTTTGTTATTTTATGTATACCTTAATATAAAATGTAATATAATGTGATATAATATAGTATAATAGAATATAATGTAATATAATGTAATGTAATATATGATTTATTATGCTGTATATACCTTTGTATATGATATTACATAGGATTCAAAAAGAAAGAGATAGAGAGATAGATGGATGGATGCATTGACAGACAGATTAACAAACAATAAAAACTACTAAGAGAAAAAACAAAACAAGAAGTAAGCCATGAGGAAAAACAAAAAACGGACCAGAAAAGTACCCCCTCCCACCCCCTCCCAAACCCCTCCCTCTGGCTGTGTCAGGGTCGACAGAGAACCTGGAGGGTGCGGGTGGAGGAGGGGGAGATGACCGGCTGACAGAGAAGCCCATTCAGCACCGCGCCAACACCACCATGCACGTCTGCTGGCACCGCAACACCAGTGTGTCCGCCTATGACCACCAGACGGCGCTCAAGGTGAGTCGTCCTTTATCCGCCCACGCTGTGAGGGGAAGGTGGTAGTGTTTTCACTTCACATCACGTTTTGTGTAAGCGTTGTGGTGTGACTTTTTTTGGTGTGTGTTTTTCCTCTTTATTTTGCTTTGTTTCAGATTGAGACACTTTCATTTATGCTCAGTAATAACTGTTTCCCCACTTGGGAAGTTTTTTAAGCGCGTTGGGTTACGGTGCTGGTCAGGCACCTGCTTGGCAGATGTGGTGTAGCATATATGGATTTGTCCGAACGCAGTGACGCCTCCTTGAGCTACTGAAACTGAAACTGAAACTGAGAAAGGATTTTTGGTCACAGACAGTAACTGACAAAAATTTGATTATTTCGCTTTATGAAATTTCCTACAGTGACGTGGATGGAAATTGCCATCTTGATGCACTTTTTTGGCACACCGGAAGGGGACAGAATTCTCCATCCGGTGGCACTCCAGAAGTCAGTTAAATAAAGTTGTGTAATGTAGTTTTGGTATTTTGCATGTGTAACCAGTTTCCCCTCCATGTTGCTCCTTTGGCCCCTTGTGCTGAAGAGGTGGAGTGCATTATAAATGACCATTGTTATTTCATCACTATCCTAATGGATTTGGGTTTCTGTTTTTATGCATGAATTAGGGTTCTGGCACATACTGTGGCTGAAAGTGCAGCAGTATGGTAGTGTGAATAGTTTGTTTTGTTTTTTTTTCTTTCTCTTACTTCTCATTCTGTACAACTGGCTGTGTGTCCTGACAATGAACCACGGCACGTTTGGCTGTGACTCAGTGTTCATGCAAGTTTTAACAGCCTTTAACAAGTTGTAAAGAATTGAATGCCTTTGGAATCAGACCCCTGCCGGAGTCTGCACCAGTGGGTCACGGTAAGTATGTTACTTAAACGTAATTTTAGGAAGAAAATTTCCTTTTTAAATCCTTAAGATTCTTCTCTTTTTTCTTTTTTTTCAAAAAAAGCCTAGGTTTGTACAAGCTCTTAAAGTTGGCTCTCTTTACTGACCAAAAAGAAAAAGTTTCTGTTGTGAAGCACAGAAACAAAATGCTCCCTGGGAATTTTAGTTAGGGGGTAAAATAATCATTTAGAAACAAAATTCTGAAAGGATCCCATCAAGCAAAATCACTGTTTTTATGTGTAGTTGATGATTACTGATGAACACGCTTAGCACTACCAGTTAGCTCCACGGACTTTCCCCACACATGACCCATTTTGTACAGGTAAGAAATAAAATCGCCAAATAAACAAATGTTAGAATTTATGAACTGAAAACTTCCAGACTGATCACACGCACTGTTCTTGTGAACCAGTCACCGCAAAAATAAATCTCCTGCTTGCCAGCACAGCACTCTGCATTTATTGGTCGCAGTGGAGAGTGGAAAGGTCAGTTAAGGTAGTCTTAGCTTATAATGTCATTATGCAAAGTAGGTTTCACTCCAAAAATTTAAAACTATCTAAAGCCCCAGTCAGGCCTCTTCATCAGAAACGGTTGTAAAACATTAGGGCCTTGGTCAGGCCCTTTTGTCCGGAGTTAATTGAAGGGCATGAACCAGCACTCAAATTATCATGCCGTTCATCCCGGTTTGTGACGCGATAGTTCTAAATTGTTGGCCTTGATAGGGTTTTAAAAGGTTTCTTAAACGGCTGATAAATGTTGTGGTTACTGACATGTGGACAGAACCAGCTGAGTGGGTATCTGCTGAGAAAGTTCAAGACCAGCAATGGATGGCAGAAACTGTGGGTCGTCTTCACCAACTTCTGCCTCTTCTTCTACAAAACTTACCAGGTATACATGGATTTGGGGCTATTTCTGGGTGGTTGTTTTTTTATTTATTGTTTTGTATATTTCCTTGTGACTGTATGCTTTTTTTGTGAGTGTATGTTAGTGGGTATATTTTGTTAAAGTGCAGTATACAGCTTTGAGGGTTTATATGGGGTTTGTTAAATTGCACAGAAAATCTCAAACAATTGACAAGCGAAGGCATGGCAATAAATTTATTTTGTATAGCCACTGGGGAACATTGAAGCTTACATTCCCATACACAGTCTAATTACAGATAAAAATGTACAAGTAATCATAGATTTAGCTTTTTGTCCAATGTCTAATTTACAGGAAAAAATACCAATAAACACATTCTACTCACAGTGTCAAATCACACAGAATTTTACAGGTAACCACTTCTGACCTTTGCTTGCAGGATGACTTCCCCTTGGCCAGTCTCCCGTTGCTAGGCTACGCAGTCAACCAGCCAGACCCTGAGGACGGGATCAACAAGGATCACGTGTTTAAACTGCAGTTTAAAAACCACGTCTACTTCTTCCGCGCTGAGAGTGAATACACTTACTCCAGGTCAGTCTCTGTGTGTGTGTGTGTGTGTGAGAGAGAGAGAGAGAGATTCTTTTCTGAAATCTCAACAATAAAAGAATGCTTTTAACGAGCACAGAAATTTGTCATGCTGCACGCACGCATGGACTTACATGTACTCACAGGTAAGCATACTTGGGTGCACATACTTGCGTGTGCATGAACACACACACACACACACACACACGCACACACACACACACACACACACACTGAGAGAGGGAGAGAGAATTTTCCTGCAAATTGTTTTTTTTTTTTTTTTTTGGGGGGGGTGTCTTTTTTTTTTCTCTGTGTGTGTGTGTGTGTGTGTGTGTGTGCATGAAGATAGTGACAAGCACCCCCCTCCCCCATCCCCCTACCACCCCTGACAGAGAGTGACGTGACCGTGACTGGACTGTTGCAGGTGGATGGAGGTGATCAACTCGGCCACCAGCAGTGCACGACGTACACGCCTCTTCAGCCGCATGACCAGTCAACTGGACAGCTAGCCAACACCACACCAGCACCACACAAACACCACGCCATGCCAGCACCACACCCACAACACACCAGCCCTGTCCTCCATCCGCCACCACCACTGCAGACTCCTTGGTGCACGGCCATGATTCACACTCTGTCCCGGACAACACTGTGTGTGTGTGTGTGTGTGTGTGTGTGTATGCATGGAGGAAGGATGGTAGGGGAGGAGGAGGAGCCACCTTGAAGGATGAGAAGTTGTGGAAGTGAAGGTCACCATCAGGTTAGTGGGGGGTCAAGGTCACCATCAGGTTATGGGATCAAGGTCATGGTCACTGGTTGTGGGGGCCAGTCAGAACCTCTGTCATTGTGGTGGCAGGGATGGGGTGGGGGTGGGTCGCTGAGCTGGGTGGTGAGTGTGAGTGAGATGGGGTGTGGTGAGTTAAGGTAAGGAAGGGGGGGTTGGGGGCAGGACTTTCTGGACAAAAACGTGCTGCGGCAGATGGACCGGGTTTGTGGCTGTTTGTGGGTGTGGGACTGGGAACGAGCAGCGCTGGAGTAACAACAGTGCAGACCACAGGGCAGCAAGGAGAGAAAGAAACACGCATGCTGAACTTTTCTGACTCATTGCCTTGGGGGAGGGAGGGAGGGAAAGGTGAGGGAAAGGTGAGGGTCATCCCTGATGGTGGATACCAAGTGACCTGCATCCTCCTTTCTTCTCTGTGCTCTCAGTGCCTGTTGTGCTGAGCCATGTCCAGGTCTCCGTGGTGAGAGGGTTGGCGGGACAGACAGCCACTGGGTTGTTCGGGAGACATTTCCCTCGCCATTTGACAAAGAACAGATTAGAATTCGGTGAGGTGTTTCACTCAGCTGGGAACATCGACCTGACATTCACTTTCAGTGATGTAAGGCTAGGTTCTCAAGGCCGTGGGCAGTAGTGCCTTAGGGTCATGCATGAGTCAGGCATCTGCTCCTTGTTTCGCTATCTCTCTCTCTTTGTTTTTAAGCAGATGTTGTGTATCATAAATTGATCAGTCCGTCAACTGATCAAGCTTTGAAACTGCCTTGAAACTGAAACCAGTGACACTGTTCACCCCAGTCCTACAACACTGGAGGTGACTGGCTGTGTGGAAGGTTTCTGTGACTTTTATAGTGCGGCAAAAGGAAACTTGTGAGCTGTGTGTGAACATTGAGTGAGCAGTGAGTCATGTTGGGCTTTTCCAGACAATGGTCTGATGGGGGCTGTTCATTCAGTGAACTGTGAAGATGATTGCTTCCATGAAATCGGTGAATTCGGTGAACCTTGAAAATGATTGCTTTCATGAAATAGATGGATTCAGCAAACCATGAAAGCAATTGCTTCCATGAAATTATTGGATTCAGTGAACCATGAAAATGATTGCTTCCATGAAATCGTTTGATTCAGTGAACCGTGAAAATGCTTCCATGAAATTGTGGAGCTTTTCTCCTATCAGTGAGCTGTGAAAACTTTTTGCTTCCATTGATTCTGTCAAGTGTTTCTCCCCCCCCCCCCCCTGTCGCCCACCCACCCCTGCTGGTGAAGCAGGAAAATGAATGCTTCCATGGAACCTTTTTGTTGCTTCATTGACGTCCCCTGTATTCAGGTAGGATGGTCCATCACTCGCCGGAGATGTCCACACAGGTTGAACATGCTGTGAACTCTTTTTCTTTTTTTTTTGTCTTTTCTTTTCTTTTGAAGCAGATATGGTGCAACATATATGGATCAGTGCACAGACTTGGACACCCTGAAACTGAAAACTGTTGACTGCTCCCACCCTACATTTCCCCCCAACCACCCCCGACCATTCCCCCCCCGCCCCCCTCAGCTTCCCCCCAACAACCCCCCACCATTCCCCCCCCTCTGCTTCCCCCCAACAACCCCCCACCATTCTCCCCCCTCTGCTTCCCCCCAACAACCCCCCACCATTCTCCCCCCTCTGCTTCCCCCCAACAACCTCCCACCATTCTCCCCTCTGCTTCCCCCCAACAACCCCCCCACCATTCCCGCCCCTCTGCTTCCCCCCAACAACCCCCCACCATTCTCCCCCCTCTGCTTCCCCCCAACAACCCCCCACCATTCTCCCCTCTGCTTCCCCCCCAGCCCCCACCATTCCCCCCCCTCTGCTTCCCCCCAACAACCCCCCACCATTCCCCCCCCTCTGCTTCCCCCCAACAACCCCCACCATTCCCCCCCCTCTGCTTCCCCCCAACAACCCCCCACCATTCTCCCCTCTGCTTCCCCCCCAGTCCCCACCATTCCCCCCCCCTCTGCTTCCCCCCAACAACCCCCCACCATTCTCCCCCCTCTGCTTCCCCCCCAGCCCCCACCATTCCCCCCCCTCTGCTTCCCCCCAACAACCCCCCACCATTCTCCCCCCTCTGCTTCCCCCCCAGTCCCCACCATTCCCCCCCCTCTGCTTCCCCCCAACAACCCCCCACCATTCCCCCCCCTCTGCTTTCCCCCCAGTCCCCACCATTCCCCCCTCTGCTTCCCCCCAACAACCCCCCACCATTCCCCCCTCTGCTTCCCCCCAACAACCCCCCACCATTCCCCCCCCTCTGCTTCCCCCCCAGACCCCACCATTCCCCCCCCTCTGCTTCCCCCCCAGACCCCACCATTCCCCCCCCCTCTGCTTCCCCCCCAGACCCCACCATTCCCCCCCCTCTGCTTCCCCCCCAACAACCCCCCACCATTCCCCCCCTCTGCTTCCCCCCCCAACAACCCCCCACCATTCCCCCCCTCTGCTTCCCCCCCACCCCCCACCAGTCTAAACAAGCCAAAGACCGCCCTTTGCGTCAGTTCTTTCACTTGCCAGCCTTGTATTGACAAGCTGTGACTGTGTTGGTGTGGGTACGAGTGGTGTGTGTCCGCATGCTGTTTTGTGTTTCTCTCGGGTGGGTGTGTTGGTGTGGGGATGAGTGGTGTGCTGTCTGGTGTTTCTCTGTACGTGGGTGTGACCACCACCACTGGCTCGAGTAGCGGGTTCTTTCACCATGTGAAAAATTGTTGTGTCGTCGCTGCCAGTCAGAGTTTGTGTTCAAAGGGATTTTGGAAGGGAAGGTTCGTCAGGGGTTAACATTCCCTTCCTTTTCTTTCGTCCCTTGTCACTGTGGTTCTAGATGCCGTGTATCAATGTTTCAAAGAGGTTTTTGTTGTTGTTTTGGGTCTTGTTTCACTGGTTGTGTGGTCGCTACGGTGATGTTAAGCAGGTGAGACATGATTGTGACGTGATTGCGGCATGATTGTGACGTTGTATCTGCTGGTGGTCTGAGCCTGAAAGTGAAGGGCGCGAAACAACATCAGACAAGGGCCCATTGGGACAAGTAACGAGAGTGAAATCACAAAACATGTCATCAGTGTTGATTGTGGGTGTGTGTGTAGAGACATGTCATCGGTGTTGATTGTGGGTGTGTGTGTAGAGACATGTCATCAGTGTTGATTGTGGGTGTGTGAGTAGAGACATGTCATCAGTGTTGATTCTGGGTGTATGTGTAGATAACCAGAGTGAAACAGTCGAGTGGTAAGGTGCCCTGATTCTGCTCCAAAAGTTCCATGTGTGCTGTGACAAAAGGAAATCCTTTCGGCACATAGTTGGAATAGGAAGGAATCCTCAAGCTGACCGTTTGACCCCCCATTTAAAAAAAAAAGATTATAGTTATTGTTTGGGGGATTGTTTGTTTTGGTGGGTTTTTTTAGGTTTTTGGTTTTTTTTTGTTTTTTGTGTGATTTTTTCTTTCTTTTTTTTCTCAAGGCCAGATGAGCGTGTTGGATATATGAAGGTCAGGCATCTGCACGTTTCCCCAGCAGATGTGGTGTAGCATGTGTGGCTGTGTTCACTTGTTCTGGCACCATCCTGAGACTGAACAGAACTGTTGACCCCTTATACTACAGTATCATCAGCTGATTCAGAATCCTTTGCACTGCCATGTCTGGGAAGGTAGATCCTTGGACATGTCTTTGAATGGAATGGTGAAAGATGGGGTCCACGGCTTTTTAAGCACAGACATTAGCGGTCACAGGAAGACTATGTTCGTTTCGTGTTTTGAACGTAGGCTTTGAAAAAGTGTGTAAAGAGATAAGGGGAGTAAAAAAACAAAAACAAACCAGCACCACCTGATAACCTTGGTTTGTATCCTGAAAATTAATTATGGTGTAATAGTAGAAAACGTTTTCAGCTAATGACATCTAAAAAGAAAGATTTCTCTGAGTTTTGAAATTTGTCATGGAAGAAAATAAGGTTATCTTTATATTTATCTACTTATTTATTCATATGTTATTTTTACTTGTTGAAAGACAAGAACATGACATTTCCTGTGCTGAATTGGAAGCATCTGCAGTATGTACACAGTACCTTGGATTGGATTTTTTTCTTCTTTTTTTTTTTAGCTGATTGGTTGGATTGTGCTTTAAGGTTAAGATTTCTTTCTTTTTTGTTCTTTTTTTGTGTGTGCTACTTTGTGCCTTTGGCTGACTGCTGAAGACAGAACAGAGCAGGTTGTTGTGATGACTGCTGGGTTTTGTGGCTTGTTGTTGCACATGTGCTGACACAGCTGTCCTGAACAGGAGCAGTTCTGGTGTTCTGATGTGATGCTCAACTCGCACTGTAATGATTATGCCTTGCCTGTTTTGATCCAAACATGAGTTTGGAAAGGAGCATTTTGCTTGAAAGATTCCTTTGGTGTGTTGCATTTTATTTATTTACTGTTGTTACATTGCTTAAAGAAGCAGCTGACACGCCCTGACAAGAACTGCAGTGGGGACATTGAAGGGAGACCACTGCCA
The DNA here is from genome assembly GCF_041734735.1 of Babylonia areolata. NCBI lineage: Eukaryota > Metazoa > Mollusca > Gastropoda > Neogastropoda > Buccinidae > Babylonia > Babylonia areolata. The sequence goes on along the minus strand of NC_134888.1, from coordinate 28,724,739 downwards.
GTGCCATGCAGCTGCTGGAGATGGGGGATACAGAGCTGTTGTCTGCCCCTGGCATGCCAGCTGGCATTTCATGCCCCACTGCAACTGTCTGTGTGTCACAGACTTTAATCTCTGGAGCCTCATGTGTGTCCACTGACAATGTCCGCCTATGGTGGCACAACACACTGTGGTGGTGACATTGATGACTGTGTGTGTGTCAGATGGGGGGGGGGAGGGGGGGGTATGGAGGGGTGGGGGAGAAGGGGGTTGAAACGAGCATGGGTGGTCAGAAATGAAAATCCTGTGGATGTTGTGAACCAGGCTTACGGAGTATCTCCCGCTCTGCTGATTTTTATTTTTTTTTTTTTTTTTTAAGCTGATGCAGATTTTGCTGGAGCATTTCACAGGCATGTGTTAGATGAACCATGTGTTTGCTGTGTATCTTTATAAAAACTTTCTTTTCTTTTTTTAAGGTTATGGGTCTGGAATGAAATCAGAGAATTATATTTGGACGTACAAGTGTGTTGCTGGATGATTCCATGATGATGGATGATTGTGAGAAAGGAGCAGAAGAATAACTGTAGAAAAAAGCTGTGAGAGTATGGTCATGCAAAATGGATTTTTACTTTTACTGGTAGAAGATTTGGTACAGAGAGAATCAGAAAGATTTAATATGATGTCTACATAATATATTTGTTGTAGAGGTGTGCTTATGAACATAAATCAGTTAGACACAGACATAAGATTATATCTTTTTTTCCCCACAGATTTGTTGCTTGAAGATATGGAGGAATTGATTTAAACAGATTTTTGTGTAAAGATTGCTTTGAGTTGTTTTTTTTTGTGTTTGTTTGTTTTTGGGGGTTTTTTTTTTTTTTTTTCATTTCCAGAAATGTTTGAATGAAGTGAAAGAGAATCATTTCTTATTCAGCTGATGCCGTGTGTGCAGGGTAGTCTGATGTGTTGTGACAGCTGTGTAATATCAAGCAGTTAGTCTGTAGACCATCATGTGCTGTGTAATGTTGAGCAGTTAGTCTGTGCACCATCATGTGCTGTGTAATGTTGAGCAGTTCGTCTGTACACTGTCATGTGCTGTGTAATATTGAGCAGTTAGTCTGTACACCATCATGTGCTGTGTAATGTTGAGCAGTTCATCTGTACACTGTCATGTGCTGTGTAATATTGAGCAGTGAGTCTGTACACTGTCATGTGATGTGACTGTTGTGTAATGGCGAGCAGTTCGTCTGTACACCGTCATGTGCTGTGTAATATTGAGCAGTTAGTCTGTACACTGTCATGTGCTGTGTAATATTGAGCAGTTAGTCTGTACACTGTCATGTGCTGTGTAATATTGAGCAGTTAGTCTGTACACTGTCATGTGCTGTGTAATATTGAGCAGTTCGTCTGTACACCGTCATGTGCTGTGTAATATTGGGCAGTTCGTCTGTACACTGTCATGTGCTGTGTAATATTGAGCAGTTAGTCTGTACACTGTCGTGTGATGTGTAATAATGAGCAGTTCATCTGTGTACTGTCATGTGCTGTGTAATATTGAGCAGTTAGTCTGTACACTGTCATGTGATGTGTAATATTGAGCAGTTCGTCTGTACACCGTCATGTGCTGTGTAATATTGGGCAGTTAGTCTGTACACTGTCATGTGATGTGACTGCGGTGTAATGGTGAGCAGTGAGTCTGTACACCGTCATGTGATGTGACTGCCGTTTAATGTAGAGCAGTGAGTTTGTAAAGTTGTCTTAATTCATTCAACCCTGGGCAGTGTACAGCCTCAGGAGGCTTCATGCCATAATGATGCAGGAAAAAACAACGAAAATATACTGTTTTTCCTCCAGGTTATGTGCAGACATATCCAGAAATACTGTAGAAGTTAACTCCCTTTCATTGCGCAGGCAGGACCATGAAAATGGTTTTTATAAGCCAAATGTTGACGGCAGAGCAATGCTGAAGCACAGGGCTGAATGACTTAACTGTGCTGAACTGGCTGTGCAGTGTCTGGAAATGCACTGGTGATTCTGCTGTGGACAGCAAAACCCTTACTTCCTGCCCAGTCTTTCAGTGCTTCTGACAACAAGCACGATAGCCGAGTGGTTAGAGCACTGGACTGTCAATCCCAGTGTCTTCAGTTCGAATGCTGGTTGTGTGTGGTGGGTAAAGGGTGGAGATTTTTCTGATCTCCCAAAGTTCAACTGATTAAACAGACCTGCTTGTGCCTTTTCATGCAAAACATGAAATATGCATGTTAAAGATACATTTATCGATGTAAGTGTTGGATTGGCTCTAAAGACAAAACCTGTGTTATGAAATTATTGACTAACCACCATCCCCCACCCCCACCCCCAAAATTTAGGAAGTCCATTCTTGTTTCTTGTATTTTTGTTTGGAGTAAATCTGCAAGAGAACTGGAACTTTTTCGCAACACATTTCGAATGAAGCGCTATAAGTCATATGTTGTCATGAACAACAACAACAAGAAAAGGTGTAGAGATTCTGCTGGCAACAATTTTCCTTTTCTCCTTTTGCTTTCTGTGTTGAAATGATGGATGCCTGAGATGACGTGTGCTTTATGGACAGCAGACGGTAACCTTGCAGCTGATGATGTCTTCAGGAACTGATCCTGTGTGTGCTGTTTGCTTTGTGTGATTTAGTGCTTGTTTATGTGCTTCCTAGTTTTACTGTTGTGCTGTCCAAAAGCCTGCTGCCCCCTACCCACATACCCACCCACCCCGCCTTGGAAATCTGTTGTGATTGTGTGTCCAGAGTTGATGCTGGTTTGGGGATGTGTGCAGAACATGGTGCAGGACTGGAGCATGAACAAAGTTGTGGTGTTCAGATGTGAAGAACCGACTGTGTTAACACTTTCTCACTTGTTGGGTGACTCATCCCCATGTCTCTTCAGTCCTTCTTCTTCTTCTTCATCTTCTTCTCCTTCTTCTTCTGTCTCCTTCTTCTTCTTTCTCCATCAGTCCCATCACCATTTCACCTTTTTCCACCTTGATACTTCCATTCTGTTGTGTATACATGCCAGTGCAACAAGATGAACTTATGTCAGAGGATTTTTTCTTTGCCTTTTTTTTTTTTCGTCTTGTGTTCTGTCACTCAGATGATGGTCAGTTCCATTGGTGGCTCATGTTGTTTCATTCTTTGCCAACTTCAGCCCAAATGTTGGTCAGTAATCGTTGTGACCCTCTCTCCCTCTCTGTCTGTCTCTGCCTCCCACTTTCCTAATAATGGACAATACATTAAGGCTCTTCTTCTCTCTCTGTGTCTCTCCCCTCCCTCTCTGTCTCTTCCCTCCCTCTCTCCCCTCGCCCTCTGTTTCTCCCTCACTCCCCCCCCCTCTCTCTCCACTCCCTCCCTGTCTCTCCCCACCCTCTCTCTCTCTCTCCCTCCCTCTGTCTCTCCCCTCCCTCACTTTCTCCCTCCCTCTGTGTCTCTCCCGCCTCTCTCCCTCCCTCCTTGTCTCCCTCTCTCTCTCCCTCCCTGTCTCTCTCCTTCCCTGTCTCCCTCCCTCTCTCTCTCTCCCTCCCTCCCTGTCTCTCTCCTTCCCTGTCTCCCTCCCTCTCTCTCTCTCTGTCTCTTCCCTCCTCTTTGTGCCACCAAGCCCCTGCCCTCAGTACACTATCCTCTCCCCAGTGTGGAACTCTCAGAGGCGATGCCCAGTATCTCCAAAAGCATCGCGCTTCAGTGTTGTGAAAAAGGTCTGCACCTGTGCCATCATTGCTGGGTTTTTTTTCTTTCTTTTTGTTCTTTCACCCAGTGGTCTGGCGGTGACTGTTGTGCATGGAGAACAAAGGTTTGTGTTCGGTCCCGTGGTTGTGCCTATGTGTTCAATCCCATGGTAGCGCATGTGAGTTTGATGACGTTGTTTTTGCATGAATGGTGGACAAATGCCACGTTCAGCACCATGTTGAGGAGTTGGTGATGGTTGTGGAATATTGTGGTGATGTGGGCAGCTGCTGACTGTTTTACAAGGGATCTTTGACACCCACCAGTGTGAAGAACCGGCGGGACAAAACTGTCAGAAATGGGGGACATGGTGGAAGAAAAATTATTTCCCTCTGACAAAAAAAAAAACAAAACAAAGAAAAAAAAAAAGTGTGTTGAGTGATTTTCCTTTCTGTGTTTAATGAAAAATGAATGTGGAGCAGATTGTGCATGTGCATGCTTACAGGTTGGAACACGTACGCATATGTATGTACCCATGCGATGCGTATGTCCACACACACACGCACACACACACACACAAGCACATTAGAACACATCCAGTTTAACTATGTCAAACAGTAGTATACTTTGATAATAATTTTGCTTCAAACTGTTTGAACACACGCTGATCCAGATCATTTCTGCTGTAACTTGACCCATTTATCAGCTGCTTTTTTTTGTTGCTTTTTGTGTGTGTGTGTGTGTGTGTGTGCTTATATTCACACGTTGAAGACAAGACGATGAAAACTATGTTGAAGACATTTGTGGACCATTTTGTGCAGAGTTGTTTGGACCAGTGAGAGGAAGGAGGAGGGTGGATGAAGGGCTGCAGTGTGTTCAGAACGTGAATGAAGGAAAAATACAACTAGTGGTGTGCCAGCTTGTGCAAACGGAATAGCCAGTCATATTCTGGAAAAATAGGTTTTTACTTGTGTTTGCTGCTGATTATTCTCTCTGTGTGTGAGTGTGTGTTAGTGAGTGTGTGTGTGTGTGTGTGTGCATGTGTGTGTGTGTGTGTGTGTGTGTGTGTGTGTGTGCTTGCCTACCTGTATAGGTACGAGGGTATACATGTACGTGTTTTTCAAAAAGGTTCTGGAGAATTTACTATGCTGGTACATGTACATGAGTGAGAAAGGTAAAAAAAAGAAAAGAAAAAGTTGGGTTTTTTTTTTTGGTTTTTAATATGATAAAAGGATGTTGTGTAGTGTTTGTCTGTATGTTTGTTTTCACACTTTTACTTGAAATGTGTTTTTGTTTCTCAACACTGTCAAACAGAACTAATTTGGTGCCAGTCTGACAAGACATTCTATCCATTTTCAAACAGTAATATTGTCATCAGCTGAAAAGACTGTTGCCATAGAAAAAAAAAAAAAAAAAAAAGCAGTTGAAAAGTTTGGATTTGGTTTTTTTAAGTGGTTTGGATATCTACCTCTCTATCTATCTGTACGTGCTCTCTCTCTGTCTCTGTCTCTCTGTCTCTCTCTTTCTCTAACACAAATCTTTGTGGTCCTGATACAACACTTTTTTTTTGTTGTTGTTCAGATTACAAGCATATTTGCTGCTGAAAATGCAATCAGCTGAAGTTTTATCAACAGGTGCACCAGGTCAGTTGGCACAGACAGTGCTTTGTTCAGCTCATTTCTCAGACTGTGCCTCAAACCTGCAGGACGAAAACCAAACAAGACACCACACAAAATGACAACTTGACATTCTTAGTGCCTCTAGAGAGGCTCATGCCAGGTCAGTGCCCCATGTTATATTTTCAGTAACTTGCAACTTTTGATCGATTTTTTTTTCTACCGTTGCTCCCTCAGCCCCCACCCCCCCTCACACACACACACACACACACACACACACTTTCACTGTCACATCATCTGTTGGTGTGAAAATTCTTTTTTTTATATTTTTTTTTTTTACTCAAGTGTTTAAGGAGTGTTCTGAAAATCCTTTGGGTTTTGAAATGGATGTGATGGGAGAGGAGCCTGGGATGTTTAAACTGGAACCTGAACCGGTTTGATGGGTTTAGTGTGAGGACCGGAACCAGTTTGATGGGTTTAGTGTGAGGACCGGAACCAGTTTGATGGGTTCAGTTTACTGCCCGAACCAGTTTGATGGGTTTAGCATGTTGACCCGAACCAGTTTGATGGGTTCAGTTTACTGACCCGAACCAGTTTGATGGGTTTAGTGTGCTGACCTGAACCTGTTTAATGGGTTTACTGTGCTCTGTCTCTCCCTACCTCCCTGTCTCACCCTCCCTCTTCCCTCCCTCCCTGTCTCTGTCTCGCCATCTTTCCTCCTTCCCTCTCTGGAAGGCAGCAGGCAGATTTTTTAAGGATTTATTGAATGATTTCTGAGTCACACTATTTTATGATTGTATTTTTAGCAAGTTTGTATCTTTGATATTTTCTTATATTCCTTTACCTTATTCGTGTAATATGTGTTGCTAGTTAAACACACTTCGAGTCACAGGGTAAGTGTTATATGAATTATCATTAGTATTATTATTATTGTTGTTATTATTGTTGTTGCTACTGATGTTATCATTATTATTACCATTAATATTATTGTTGTTGTTATTATTGTCATGAAAGGAACTTTAGACTGATGTTGATTCTGGTAGGCTGGACCTCTCACAAGATTGCCTTGGTTTGGAGTTAGGGTGGTTTTTTTTGTTTTGTTTTTTTCTTCTTCTTTTTTTTGGAGGGGGAGAGGTGAGGGTGGGGGGGTGGGATTAAGAGCTTATCCTAGTATGTTTTTTGTAGTTGTTTTTATACTGATTAGTCTTTTTATGTGGCTGAGCAGAAGCAAGGAAAAAGAACTGCGAAAAAAAAGAAAAAAAAAGAACCATCAACATCAACAAGACTCAGAAACCTTCAGCATCTTCAAAACTTCTGATTCCTTTACTACAGTCAGCAATATTTGTGACAGAATATCACACGAATTTCCTCTTTTATTTCTTTCCCTTTTTTTTTTTTTTTTTTCATATAAAGCTAACAGACCTGAAGATGATGTGTAAATAGAATGACAGACTTGGCACATCCATTATCATCACACACGTTCCTTCATCGCATAAATTCATGTCAAGTTTGCACCACTTCGCTTCCCTCTTTGCAAGAGTCACCAAATTGCACAGCTGTTGACAGCCGTTTGATATAACGTATTGGGCAGGTTCATAGCTATACTTTTTTACTGCTCATTGAAGGTTGTATATTATTAACTTTACATCTATGATGTTATTAACTTTACATTTATGATGTTATTAACTTTAACGATGCCATTAACGTTACAGTTTTTGCCACTGTCACCAGAGCTCACATGGAAAGTGCTATATATATATATGTCAACATGTATAATGTTCAGTATTTTGACCAGTGTTGAAATAGCTGTGATGTTGTGTGAACACTGTGCAGAAAATCTCTTATCTTCTGTCAGAGTTGTGGAAATCTGCTGGTGGTTTTGTTGCTCTCTTTCTCTCACTCTCTCTCTCTATTTGTTGCTCTCTCTCTCTTTCTCTCTCTCTCGTACCAGAACTGGAAGCATTTCAGACATTTTTTGGTCACGTTCTTCCATATCTACTTGGATTTCTGTGTGTTTGTGTGTGCGCGCGCATGTGTGCATGTCTTAGGGTGTGTTGGTGTTTGTTTCTGTTTATATTGATAATAAATGATAGGTAAAAACACCTTGTTGCCTTAAATTTTCCCTCTCTGTCTCTCTCTTTCTCAATTCATTGTAATATTGCGTTGGTGAAATGTCTGAAGGTAAGAGGCCTTTTTCAAACAGTACCTTTTAACCTTTTTTATCTGGCATTTTATTTGTTATCTTGCATCAAATGATCGCTTAATGTAGGAGGTTTTGTGAGAGCATTTCATGTCAGAAGAATTTTTTGGTTCAGTGGTTTTTGGGTGTTTTTTTTCCTCTGTGTGTGTGTTAATGATGTATCAGTCAGTTTAACTGTTAAAGTACCTGCTTGTGATCAGGGTTTTGTGTTGGTGTTTCTTTTAATTTCTAATTCCAGGTAGAAAATTATGCGGGAGTATTTAGTTTCAGAATTATATTTTGGCTTCAGATAATTTGTTGCAATGGCAGTTTAAATGTATGTGTGTGTATGTGTGTGTGTGTGTGTGTGTGTGTGTGTGTGTGTGTGTGTGTGATTTTTGATGATGTATGATGGATAAAACTGGCAACATCTCTCTCTCTCTCTCTCTCTCTCTCTGTGTCTCTGTCTCTGTCTCTCTCTCTACCAACAGAGAGATTCTTAAAACCTCTGTGAGTATTCATAGTTGTGATGATCCATATTTTTCTCCCCCCCCCCCCCCCCCCCCTCCTCTCTGTGTTTCACCCAGTGTTTTGTGTGTGTGTGTGTGTTTTTCCTGCATTTTGTTGACTTCACTTTTTTTGGTTTTGTTAATGTTCTTAATTTTTGAAACAAGGGAACAGAATTGATGAAAATGCTTAAATGTTTTGTTTCGCTGTGTGTTCATTTCTGGCTTAAAAAAATAAAAAATCATTTTATCTTCTTTTTTCTTCTTTTTTTCTTTTTTTTCTGATTTTGAGAACACCTTCTGTTGTGAGATGCTTTGTTTTCATAAACAGAGTTTAGTTTTGTGAGAGAATTGTACATTTTCATAACTGCTTCTGATGGACAAGAGGACACAGAGAACCATCTGTGAGTGTGCTGTATCTCGGCAGTTTTCACATCATTTCTCCCCACATGCAGTTGCTGACTTTTATTTTATCTTATTATTTTTTTATTTTTAGAATGTTTTGTGAGCATTTCACTTGTGTCTCTGAGGCCACAACTAATACCATGAGGTTGTGAAATGTGAGCAACTGGGTGCACACTGGTGTGAAGTTGTGTGTGTTGTGTACTTCTGCAAAGACGTTATTTAACAATGAAGTGTCCCTCTGCAGACTGCTGCAAGGAACAATGACCGAAAGTAATCCTTTTGCATGCTTTATAAAGATTGTGATTGCATTGACATGTGTGTGTGTTGTTGGTTTTCTTTGATGTGGTGGGATTGAAAAGTGTGTGTGATTGTGGTGTGTCAGTGTGTGTGTGCGTTTGTGAGTGTGTGTGTGTGTGTGTGTGTGTGAGCGCATGTTCGTGTAAGTAGTTTGTTGTGTGTGTCATATTGAACACATGTGCACACAGCAGTCATGCTGCTTTCATCTCTCAGTTGACATTAAAACACAATGTGTATACACAATGTTATAATTTAAAGAAGGAAAAAAATCATGATGATTACTGACACACATGCGCACACCTACACCCACCCACACAAACACCCACACTCACACACTCACCCACACTCACACACACACGCTCACTCACACACACACACACTCACACACACTAACACTCATACATACCCACACTCAACACACACACACACACACACACACACATTATCCCCAAACAGTACAATCCATGCAGGGCCTTATTCCCAAACAGTATCATCTATGCAGGGGTTTATCCCCAACAGTATCATCCATGCAGGACCTTATCATCCTCAACCAGTATTATCCCACTGGTCTAAAACAGGTGGATAGCACATGCCTTCTTTGAGCCCCTTTGCAAACTGAAGCCAGCGGAAGTGTTCAATCAGCCATTTTGCTACTTGTGTCAGTACAGCATGAAGCGGTAACTTCATATATGTAGCCGAGTGCTCAACTGGCTTTGATGACTGCTTCACGACAAGCATTCACTTGCTCGCTGCATTTGTTAAGCTGATGTTCCTGTGTGTGCCTCCATAGTAAGTTTGCACTACGTGTCACTGCACTGTTTTCCTGTAATAACTTTGGTAAATAAACCATTGGCAGATATCAATCAAGACAAGACACAACATTTTGCATGTCGTGGGGGCAAACATATCACGATTTCATCAAAGATACACGGTTACAGTTCAGAAAGTACCACCAGTTAGCAGACTGACAGCCAGATACGAGTCTCAGTATGGCATCCAGTCGGCTTCAGCTGTCCTGGCCTATGAGCTATCCATGTGTTTCTTTATACCAGTGGTATAATCCATACAGTGCCTTTTCCCCAAACAGTATAATCCATGCAGGGCCATATCATCCCCAAACAGTATAATCCATGCAGGGCCTTATCCCCAAACAGTATAAGTCATGCAGGGCCTTATTCCCAAACAGTATGATCCATGCAGGGCCTTATCCCCAAACAGTATAAGTCATGCAGGGCCTTATTCCCAAACAGTATGATACATGCAGGGCCTTATCAAACTTGGCAGTACATCCATCCCTCTTTCCAGTTCAGTCAGGAACCTCGGCGTTGTTCTTGACAACACACTGTCCATGCAAAAATTTATCAGTCAGACATGTCAATCCTGCTACTGTCAATTGCGGCGCATCAGTTCCACCCAGAAATATCTATCCTTCAGCACATACAAAACTCTGCTGCCTGCTGACTCGTCCTCAGAAAGAAAAGATTTGAGCACATCACCCTTCTTGCAACGTCTCCACTGGCTCCCTGTCTCACACAGAATAAAGTACAAGATCAGCACTCTATGTTATTAATGTATTTACAAATCAGCCCCTTCCTATCTCTGTGGCTGCCTTCACCTCGACTACACTCCATCTCGCTCATTACGATCAGCTTTGGATCCACTCTGTTTAGGCATACCCAGATTCAAACACTCGACTGCTGGCCGCCGTTCTTTCTCTGTCTCTGGACCTTGCAATTGGAATGAACTTCCTCTTTCACTTCGTCAAGTCTCCACACTCAGCTCTTTCAAGTCCGGCCTTAAAACCCACCTCTTCCCAAAATAGCCTCCCTTCCCTACCTCTTCCTTGTCTTCAGTTTCTTCAGTTTTAGAGTTATGCATGCATGTGAATGACTGGTGCAAAAGTGCTTTGATTTGTCTCTGCACAAGATTCAGTGCTATATAAATACCATTATTATTATCATTATCATTATTATTATTATCCCCAAACAGTATAAGTCATGCAGGGCCTTATTCCCAAACAGTATGTGTTATGCAGGCCCTTGTCAACATCAACAAAAAAGTGATGTCAAAAACAAAAATAAATAAATAAATATTTATAGATATATGTATATAAAGACATCAGCAAACAAGCAAAATAATGTGAATCAACAGGTCAATTATTTTCGTTAGTAATTTACCAATAATGCCAAATCAAGCAAACATGCAAATTTAAATAATCATGTTCATTTCTTCAGTGATGAGCTGTTTTCCTTATCAATAGACAAAGTTCTATTGGAAAGAAATAAGCATGGAAGAGAAAAAGGATTTCAGTTTTGACAGGTTTTTTTTTTCTTCTTTCTCTTCTTCCTCTTTTCTCCAGAAAACAATAAGCGGAATGTTATGGAGTTTGGGCAGGTTATATAGTACATGTATATATCATAGGTAAACATTTTTGGCTGGTGTTGCAAAAAAGAAATAAAAAGAGCACAAAAACAAATGGTGAAACTCATCAACAGTGTCGTTTGTGGAACATTTTTCACAAATTATTTCATTTCCGCATAGATTGTCGAAACGCCATTAAATTTTATTGACAGGAAACGCATTACTGGTTGTTCTAAACTTTACTGATTCAGTCGCACAATTATTTGATAACACTGTGAAATAACCATATCATTAACCAAAATTTTCATTAAGTATCTGGTAATTAGTAGATTAGTATCGTTATCTTCATGTCTATACCAATATTCAAAAACTTATCATTTAAACAAACACTTAACTTTCTCTTTAAACATGTGGGATGTACGTCAAAACTTTGTTGAATCAACAGAAACTATTTAATCCAATTTCATTCAAGAGGGTTTGAATACTTTTCAGGTATTGGCTCTGATGTATGTTGTTGGTGTATAAATTGAAAATACTTTTTGTATACAATCAAAGATACCTTGAAGTGCCCTGGTTTTTAAAAAGCTTGCACCAAATTGCTAGCACTCTTATTCTCACAGAGACAGGCACCGCTAGGAAACTAATCACCAGTGTCAACAAAACCATAAAGGGTGGAGTGGATTGCCTAAGTTTCAGAACTAGTTTGAAAAACTTCAGTTGCAATTTTACCACAACATCAGATATATCAAAACCCCATATTTCATAACCATAATTTATGTAAGTACAGGAAGAGCTGTTATGTCACGTAATTTAATGATATAAGGCCTTACTTGGTTACTTCCCCTAAGAACTGCTCTCGAAACATGGTAGTCGTATGAAGCATGCTGTGCAACATGCATTTTATTAGTGTAATTTAGCTTTTGTCGCATGCAAGTATTGAAAGCTAATTACAACCTCGATTATTTTTTTTTTTCCTCGCCAATATAAGAATCGGGGAATACGCTAACTTTGCCCATAGAGAAATTACCACTTTACACTTTTTGGGGTATATATATATATATATATATATATATATATGTGTGTGTGTGTGTGTGTGTGTGTGTGTGTGTGTAGGAAACTCGGAAGTAAAGAGTACCTAAAAAAACAAAAAAAACAAACAAACAACAACAACAAAAACAAACAAACAACAACACTTGAACAACAACAACATCATCAACAACAACAACAAAAACAGGTATAAGGCCATCACTGACAACATCGATCGCCTCACAGAAATAAAGCCAGTGAGAGGGAGCGGCAGTAAGTCTAGCAAGAAAGGAAGAGCACGATGCTTTGCGAATCAAACGAATATTGGTATCATTTCGAAACCAACATTGCGCAGATTTCTTCAAAACGGAACAGAGTCTCCCTGGGCTTTTCCAAATACAATAGACTGTCTGATCGGATGCGGTGGTCTCCAATGGCCAGTACGCTGGATTCTCGTGGAGTTTCCTGACTGAGTTAGATCCCCGATGCACCTGGTGTGTTCAGGGTGGAGATTGTTCCGATCTCCCAGGTCAACATACCTGCGCGTGCCTGAACCCCATTCGTGTGTGTGCGGCACGCAGAAAATTAAATACGCATCATGTGTTCCGTTGGAGAACACTGTGTAATCCCGGTGAGCGTTCGTTGGTGTTACAAATGGAAACAGTGTTTTGACAGTCGGCTCTACCGTACGTGGCCCTCATGAGAGAGCTATGGCTCTACCCTGCTAGGTAAGCTAGCCAAGTGCAAATCAGTAATTCTTGTCAGGTTTGTATAGCGCTAGAGTTTGATGTCTGACCGAGGACTGACATACAAAGGCTGTATTGATATATACACACACACACACACACACACACACACACACACACACACACACATATATATATATATATATATATATATATATATATATATATATATATTGTTTCAAATCGGCCTACCGTCAATTTTTCTGTTATAGTACTATGACTGCATTTCACTGAGTGAAATCTCAGGACTCTTAAGTGTGACTTGAATTTAGAAACAACATGGCCTAACTTGAAACCCTTATATTATAAGTTAAAGCAGAGAGCTTTGCGAACTGCCCCGGCGCAAACCCAACTCTTGAACATTTTTCCTATCGCCGGCACACACTGCCGACAAGACCAGGAGCCGGCCTTATCTAAACAACCTGTCAAACGAAAGAAGGGGCGGCTCGTGACGAGCCGTACCACAGCGAACTTAACTTGTACTAAACGTACCGAACTGCAGTCATCTCTGAGGGAGAAATGTAAATGGAACTGTGAAACCTTTTTTAAACAACTTGATGAAATTCAAGTTAATTAAATAAACCCGAAAAAGTCATATATTAAAAAAAATGTTTCTGAGAAAAACTAGTGAAAAATCCAGAGCAAAAAAACTGCAACTCTGGGTTCGTGTGCATGCCGAGCTTAAACCTTTCGTCTCGATCTGTCCCACACCTTGAAAACATGGATGAAAGGCACACTGAGCAAAATCTGTGACATGATCAGTCATCAGTTATCAGCTGGTTATCTTAATGAACAGAGACTAGCAATGATGCTATTTTCAAGCGAACTATAAGGGAGATAAAAGGATATCTCAGTTTCTGAAACACATGCTCTCTCTCTCTCTCTCTCTCTCTCTCTCTCTCTCTCTCTGACACCTCCCCCCCACACACACATACATATGGGCCTGAAAATATCAATAAAAGAATCAATAAAGCTAAAATCAACCCTGGGATGTCAAACAGAAGGAGGACCAAGAAAGAAGATAGCGCATCGCGAGTTGTCTCCGTTTACAGCACCCCACCACCCTTAATTAATGTAACTGGAAAAAAAAAACAACAACAAACAAACAAAAAAAAAAAAAGCTACTTCACCCCCACCCCCGATTACTGGCTGTGAGAGGTGGCGGACCCATGGAATGGGAAAGCATCGGAAAGGGCCCAGCGTCTTTAATAATGGTGCCATCACTGAGTAACGTGGACCGATGGAGGCTGACTGAATCCCCGGCCGTGAGGAGGACTTTAATTTGGTCCCGATGGTGACAGAAATCGGGCGACAGCTGTCATCTGTAAATTACATAAAATTATCGGAATTATGATCATAACTTGATTATGAAACCGTCTGAATATGACTGATCATTTTTCAAAGGGGTGGGGAGAGGCGGTAAGGGCTTAGTCTCAGTTGCCGCGAAATCTTGCCGGGTAGTTGTTGTCACTGTGGTTTGCACAGGACTGCGACTCGTCCTCCTGTGATAGGGTGGGTTCACTAAAAATCAGTATCCAGAAAAAGATCGTAGTTTTATGCTTACATATACAGAATACATAATACTGTATTATCTAAACAAGATGATGAATTCGTGTGTGGCGTAAAACACATAAACAACACACGAGAATCACAGTCATTCACCATGTACATATAAAAAGACTTAAAATGCTTCGATGTCAACCTAGCCCATGCGTACAATCAGTAAAGGCACTGTAAACAACTGATGACCGTGAACAGAAACCCCAGTAGCAAATCATTCACACCGCTCACCACAGCAGTGAAACTGATAATGATCACACTGAGTTAAAGGATAGGCATAAAATTGCAAACTAAAAGTAGACATATAATAACAATATGCAATTCAACAGTATTTTGAGTTAAGATGTCATATTCCACGTACGTACAGTCTGGCATAAATTATTTTCGTCACGTAGTTGATTTGATTATCAATTATTGTTGTTTACTGACTGAATTGATGTTGGAATATATCAGCAATGTGTGGCTAGAATATCTCAGCAACATAAGAGTCAGAACACTGACACAAAAATTGTTAGTTATGAGATACCCTGCAGCTGGTTAGATTGACTGATGGGCGGACTTGGTTTGGTCTCCCTACCAGAGCGCACCCGCCGTTCGGGTAAAAAGATACTCCCTCACTCCTTTTCTCGGTGATTTCCCCTGATTATATTTTCGGATATCATCGATAGAATTCGTGAATGTGCGGCTGCCTTGCTGTCGTGCCCGTCTGCTAAAAAGGAGTGAGATTATTATTTTTTTTTATATTCTGCGTAACATTTGTCTTGTCCGTGCTACACTGCACTGGGAGTGAATGATACGAGCATTTGTTTTCAAGGTAGATGTTTGTTGCATATATTTACCTGTCTTGATTTTAGTGGGATTTTACTTTTACCCGGTGTTGAGATAACTCGAAAGCTTGCTTTGTTGGCGAAACTTGCAAATCAAGTTTACCAAACACGGCTGGGAGCTTTTGCATTATGGATAAATTTAGAAGCTGGACGGCTTTTCAAAGAATGTAGGATTTGAATAAAAAATGTTTTGGCCTGCGGGTCACGCTGACACGCAGTACTTATGGCATGAACACGCAGACAAACATCACGTTCGTTTGGTATGCTATCGTCTGCTTCGACATTTTTGGGCCAAGGCCAGTTTTTTTCAACCACAAAGCACATCTTTATTGTTTTATATTTTAGAGCAGAATACGTCTTTTTAAAATTTTTTTTTATCTGTCAATTAGTTTGATAGCAAAGATTTAGTCTAGTTCTTCCACAAACAGATACATGGTGGAATGTGTGTGATGATGTGATAATGGAATGGGTGTGTCATTCTCGGGCGTGCGTGATGGAGTTGTCTGTCTACTCCAGTGAGGCCAACGTGCCTGCCTTCTGTTCGTTTCAGCAGTGGTATTAAATAGAACACCATTTTCTTTTATATTTGTTGTATTCTAAAAGTTTTATTTAGTTAATGTGAATAGAGGGTAAAAGCAAAAAAGTATTATTCTCTCTCTCTCTCTCTCTCTCTCTCTCTCTCTAAACAGTACAGAATTAGATCAAATGAATTATTCAAGTTGTAGGTGGTGATTGTGTACTTTTCCTGGAATACATTTGCCAACATTCTGGAATGAACTGAGAGAAGACATGATCTGCCATTGGTTACCGATACAGGAAGAACACACTTTGACAAGTGGGATCATGTGAACTGAATTCAGGAGAGAGCTGGAATCAAGCATTGAAACTAACAACCCTCACAAGATAAGCTGAAGCAGATCAGACAGGCATGTGACATGCCAGCCTGCTCCACAACAGTGACAGAAAACTTAAGCAGTGGAAGAATGCAGGCAAGGTAGAGAACTCTACTGTGTTCAGGGCAGTGGACACTTTTTTTTTCCTTTTTTTTTTAAGAGGGTTGATGGTCCCATAGCCTTTTTATGGCCATCGGGGCAGTAAATTGATAACTGCTGTGTCTGGGGCTTGGCATAGGAAGGTGGGGCCCAATCATCTCTTTCAGCAGTTTTAACCTTCGCCAACCAAAGTCTGGTACCCATTCACACTGAGGTTAAGTTATGAAAATCGGGGTAAAGTGCCGTTTGCAAGGACATAACACCATGCCTCAAACTCTGATCACTGGTGTGGTGAACACTGAATCAAAAGTCCAGCACCTAACCAGTTCTACAGCTCCTCCTAAGAGGACTGAAGGCAGTGAAAACAGTACAAGGGAGAGAACTCCTGAAGACAATGAAAACAGTACAAGGTACAGGATATTACAATATTCTTTGAAGACACAGTTACAGATAGCACACCACTTTAAACGCAAAACTGTTTTTTCCTTCTTATCTCAGTGAGGTGACAGCCCTCCACTGACATGCTAACCTGTATTATAAACTCACATTTTATCTCAGTGAGGTCACAGCCCTTCACTGACACGCTGACCTGTATAATAAACTGTCTTATCTCATTGAGGTGACAGCCCTTCACTGACATCCTAACCAGTGTAATAAACTCATGTCTTATCTCAGTGAAGTGACAACCCTTCACTGACATGCTGACCTGTATTATAAACTCACATTTTATCTCAGTGAGGTCACAGCCCTTCACTGACACGCTGACCTGTATAATAAAATCGTGTCTTATCTCATTGAAGTGACAGCTGTATAATAAACTCATGTCTTATCTCAGTGAGGTGACAACCCTTCACTGACATCCTGACCTGTATAATAAACTCATGTCTTATCTCAGTGAAGTGACAACCCTTCACTGACATACTTGCTAGCATAATAGACTCATGTCTTATCCTTCACTGACATCCTGACCTGTATAATAAACTCTTGTCTTATCTCATTGAGGTGACAACCCTTCACTGACATCCTGACCTGTATAATAAGTCTTATCTCAGCGAGGTGACAACCCTTCACTGACATCCTAACCTGTATAATATACTTTAAAAAAAAAATCTCAGTGAGGTCACAGCCCTTCACTGACATCCTGACCTGTATAATAAACTCATGTCTTATCTCAGTGAAGTGACAGCCCTTCACTGACATACTGACCTGCATAATAGACTCATGTCTGATCGTTCACTGACATCCTGACCTGTATAATAAACTCATGTCTTATCTCAGTGAGGTGACAGCCCTTCAGTAATGAGCATACTAGCCAGCAGCAGTCATGTGGTTAATGTGATGCCTCATGCAGTTAATGACTGATGTGCAGACAGTGGTTGACAGAACACAGTCAGCAGCAAGATGAGTTTCCTGTTTGACACGGTGAAGAAGTACAAGAATCAGGACTACAATGCCCTGAAGAAGGACGCGCAGACCAAAGGGGCGCTGTTCATCGACTCAGAGTTCCCTCCTGATGAACGCTCACTGTCCTCCACCCCAGGGAAGTTTGGCAACATCGTCTGGAAACGTCCGAAGGTTGGTGGTGGTGGTTGTGTTGTTGTTGTTGTTTTCCTCATCTTTTCAACATTCATTAGACTTTTTTTTTCCTTTTTTTTTTTTGAGCAAACTTATCCACCGTGATAAAATGACTTAAGCATATCTCATTTATCTGAAGTGTTTACTCTATAAAAGGAAATGAAAAGGTCCTGAAGAATCTTGCTTTCAGTATTGGTTGTTGGGTTTTCTTTGTTGTTTTTTTTTGTTCCCCAAAAAACAACAACAAAAGCCCAAGGCTAGGGAACCATAGAAATAAGCAGCTAAGTTCAACTTTTGATTCTGAGTTGTTAGTTGTGTTCTGTTCAGTTTGTGAAGGAGGCGTCACTGTGTTCAGATAAATCCATATATGCTACACCACAAAGCAGATGCCTGACCAGACCCAATGAGCTTTGTAGGTCTTGAGGGAAAACAAAACAAACTGAAATAAAATAACATGAAATAAAAGAAAGGAAAATAAATAAACTGTGAAATTTATATGTATCCAGCACCACCAGAGAACCAGTACCAAAGAAAACCCAAAGCTGTATCCGAGATGTTGTGATGAGGAAATTGCTGAGATTCCCATTGACAGAAAGGTGACATTCCACAGCTGTGTTTGTCAAGGAATGTCGTTGACAGGTACAGAACCAGGAAGCGACAGGCAAAGGTATCAGATCTGATGGCACTGGCATGAAAGAACAGTGTCAGATACAAAGCCCAGAGTTCCTTAAATAGTGTTGTGACACATGATTTTATCAGTGTGTGTGTGTGTGTGTGTGTGTTTGGTTTGTGTGTGGGGTTTGTGTTTGGTGAGTGTGAGTGGTTTGTGTTGTGTGTGTGTGTGTGTGTGTGTGTGCGGCGCTCAGAGAACTAGAACCATCAGCATTGAAATTATTTGAAAAAGTCTGCATCATTTAAAAAGAAAAACTGTTTGAAGATACTCATAGAATTTTAGTTTTTACACATTCGCTTATGTCATGAGTAAGTGCATATTGTAAAATACACTACTCTTGACATGAAGAAATGAAGAAGCATTCATCCACAGAGGTTTGGATCAACCCACAGAAATGTGGAAAGATGGGTTGGTTTACTCATGCTGCTGTTGCACCAGGATGAATACTGATTGAATGCAGATATGTTACTGATCTTTTTGTCTCTGTCTGAGTGTGTGTGTGTGTGTGTGTGTGTGTGTGTGTGTGTCTAATTTTTGTGCTTATTCTTGCAGTCATTATTATTGTTTGTTTGTTTGTTGTTTTTTGTTGGGTTTTGTGTGATTTAAAAAAAAAATTTCCTTTGCTTGTTTTCTGTCATTGATCTATGATACTTCAGTATTCCCCACCCCCTCTCTCTCTTTTGTTTCTGTAAGCACATATTAAGGTTATGTAGATTTATTCGGACAAAATATGTCAACACCCCTTCAAATTGGGTCATGGCCTTATTGAATAAACTATGGTTAATCTCCCTCTCTGCCTGCCTGTCTGTCTGTGTGTCTTTGTGTGTGGCTATGCATGCTTGTTTTATGCTCAGGTACATGATTTTTTTTCTGACTTGTGTTTTTACTTTCCTAGTTCCTTGTTTGTAGCAGAAGTAGATTAGAAAGGACAGATTTGAAGAATAGGCCGTGCCTGAAATCTCGGTCCTTGAGCACTTAAGTTCTGAGTTCTCTGTCCATCTGTCTGCTTGTCTGTCTCTTTCTCTCTCACTCTCTCTGTGATTTAGTTACCTGTTGCAGGCAGTGATCCTGACTGTAAGGTCAGTTGACAGATTAGCACGAATAGCTTACTGTGGAATATGATGCACTCAGATCCCAAGTACGAGGTGTGTGTACTCAGTTTCCTTAGCAGTGAAGCTGACACATATTAATTACCACACACATCTGTGCCTGTACCACCCAGGAAATGGGAAAAATGTCCACCTTGAAAGTGAAGTCATGTAAACTCTTTATGCCAAAAGAGAAAAAAAATGTGGTCGTGCAGCTCATGCTCACAATACAAACATATATATTGCATTAAGATACCTGTACAGGTGTAGGTATTCATTACAAAGAAATCACATTCAATTACACTGATACATCTAAGAACAGTTCATGTATTTAAAACAATTGGCATTAGAGCGAAGTAAAAAGAAAATCAAGTGATCAAGTAGTTTTGGAGTATTATTTCACATCATAATTGATGCAGGTTATGTAGATGAACACCTGCAGGTACAATCTGTCGCATAAATCATTGTGTGATTGGCAATGTCTGATCAGTGTCTGCGGAGTATGATCAGTCATTCAGTGTGTGTCACTGGTAACCGTTATGTACAGACATGAAAATATTCCCTGTGCACAGCTGGTGTGTGTGTGTGTACATTGTGTCTGAGTCATTGCCCGTCGTGGATTGCACCACTGTGTGTGTGTGTGTGTGTGTGTGTGTGTGTGTGTGTGTTTTATCTGTTTTTTTTTTTTGTGTGTTTGTGTGTATCTGTTTGTGTGTGTGCACAGGCATGTGTGTGCCCGCATATGTGTGTGTGTGTGAGTGTGTGTATGTGTGTGTATGTGGTGTTTCTGGTGTTTTTTTTATTTTTTTTTATTGAACTTTCATTTTTAATGGTTGTAACTGAGGTCTTACCTGCCTGTCTTTTCTTTGTCTTCCTGTGTGTGTGTGTGTGTGTGTGTTTGTATACATGTATTTATTGTGTGTGTGTGTGTGTGCGTGTGTTTGCATGTGTGTGTGTGTGTGTGTGTGTGTGTGTGTGTGCGATGTCTCTCTCCCTTTGTGCCCATTACGGTCTCTTCACACTCCTTGTCTTCCTCCTCCTCTTCTTTCTCTGTGTGTCATGTTCCTTTGTCAGTCTGTCCACGTGTTTATCTCCACATCTTTCTTTGTTTTCATTTTTGTCTGTCTGTCTTGCCTCTCTCTCCCTTTCTGAATCCTCCCACTCTCTCTCTCTCTCTCTCTCTACCTGTCACACTGTTCGTCAGTAGTATCACTGAGTGTCAAAGTGTAGGGGTTGACAAGTTTTCTCTCATCTCTGTATTCCACATTGTACAGCTGAAAGTACAAGGGCAGCGTGGCTTTTTATTCTCTGGTCCTGTTGCTTGGAGTAAACCTGACCAAATTCACCTTGCTGAAACAAAATCTCTGTTGAAATCTGGCCTTGAAACATAATTATGTCTGTACAAATCTGCCTTTATGGGTGTCAAAATGTTGACATGTGGTGGAGTGTGTGTGTCTGTGTATGTGTGTGTGTGCATGCGTGTGTGCGTGTGTACATAGGTGAATGCCTGCTTTGTCATGGACACATGGGGCTGTTGTTCTTAGGTGTTTGTTGATTATAGTGCTTGTACTTGTAGTGATGATTTTTGTAACCATTTTCCTATCCACGGCTGATTGTTAGTGCTCTTGGCGGGTGTTCTGAGGAGGGAGAGTGCATTAGAAATGCCCATTGTTATCAAGTGAGTTGTAGTTGTTGCAGGGTGTCTTTCCTGGCGTTCCAGGTGAAGTGTGTTGCTGTTATGCTGTGTGGTAGGGGAGGGCTGTGTGGGAGGGGAGGGCTGTGTGTGAGGGGAGGGCAGTCTGGGAGGGGAGGGCTGTGTGGGAGGGGAGGGCAGTCTGGGAGGGGAGGGCAGCAATGACTAACAGTTCCTGGGGTTCAGTCAGTGTCTGCTTCTGCCACCCATCCCTGAGTGTGTTGTGTGTGTGTGTGTGTGTGAGAGAGAGAGAGAGAGAGAGAGAGAGAGAGAGAAGACAAGACAATGGTTTATTTGTTAGGCCTCCGGCCCATAGCAAAGGAGTGGGCCACTAGCAAAAATATTACATAATGAATCCAGTAATGTGAACAGTATATCAGTGTGCATGTGACTCTTACAAGCTATCTCCCTCTCTCTCTGTCTCTCTCTCTCAGAGACAAAGAGAGAGAGAGAGAGAGATTTAGACTGAGACTAATTTAATTGTCAAGAGCTCCTTAATGGTCCTGTGAGAGCATGATGATGATTTTATGTGTGGGTGTGGGTGTGTATGGGTGGGAGGGAGATAATGATAGTGAGCTATGATTGATTCCGTTGGAGGGTGTGAGCAAATGCACTTTATGTGCCAGTGTTTGTTAAGTGCAAACAGTTAATGTTACTTGATACCTTCTTTTTTTATTCTATCTCACTTTTTAAAATTTTTTTATGTGCCTTTTCTCCCCAGTGCTTAGAGTGTCAGTCACTCCCACACCCCACCGACACACCACACTGACACACCACACTGACACACCACACCGACACACCCCACCGACACACCACACCGACACACCACACTGACACACCACACCGACACACCACACTGACACCTACCACTGACACAATGCACTGACACACCACACCGACACACCACACCGACACACCACACCGACACACCAACTGACACACCACACCGACACACCACACCGACACACCAACTGACACACCACACCGACACACCACACCGACACACCACACTGCCACACCACACCGACACACCAAACCAATACACCACACTGACACCTACCACTGACACAATGCACTGACACACCGGCACATGGTACTGACACACCACACTGACACACCACACTAGCAACACACTGACACACCACACCGACACACCAACTGACACACCATACCAACACACCACACCGACACACCACACTGACACCTACCACTGACACAATGCACTGACACACCGGCACATGGCACTGACACACCACACTGACACACCACACTAGCACCACACCGACACACCACACCGACACACCACACTGACACACCAACTGACACACCACACCAACACACCACACCGACACACCACACTGACACCTACCACTGACACAATGCACTGACACACCGGCACATGGCACTGACACACCACACTGACACACCACCGACACACCACACTGACACACCACACTGACACACCACACTGACACACCACACCGACACACCACACTGACACACCTCACTGACACACCACACCGACACACCACACCACCAAGCCACACTGACACACCACACTGACACATTGACACACCACACTGACACACCGCACTGACACTGGTCCTGGCTTACTCCTTCTACACTGACACACACGGTCACAACTCCACTGCAACCAAACATGTATGATAATCATCATCATCATCATCATATAATTATAATAATTATTCTTATCATCGAAGTCATTTTTACTATTATTGTTTTTGTCACTGCTGTTATTATTGTTAGTAATATTTTCATTTGTACAATGCAAACTGGCTCCTTGCATGAACAACCACTTTGAGCCATGTTTTTTTCCCCTTTCTTTATTGCTTAAAGCTCAGCCATAACCAGGTCTGGAAAACTGTGAATATTGATCCTGTAGAATCTGGGGTGCGGGAGGGGGTGGGGTGGAGGGGGTTTGGGGGGGGGGGGGGGGGGAGGGGGAATCAGGAAAAGAAAATCAGGCGCAACTACAGTCATACTCATGCACACATACCTAGAACATGCCTCTGTCAGTTTTTTGCCAGAGGGTTAAAAAAAACCCAACACACACCCAAAGTTCCTGAACATTAACATAATAACACTTTGAGCTAGAAAAGAAATACAAAAAAGAAAAAAAAAAAAAAGATAAAGCAAATGATTTCCAGCATTGTCAGTTTGAGACCAGAATTTTTCTTTCTGAAACTCACTCTGCCAGAGATAAGTTCTTGTCTGAAGAAAAGCATGGATGCATGAACCCTGATCTCTTTTTAAAACTGACATTGACATAGATGATAGAACTGAATGTTTCTCTGATCAAAACAGATGTTGACATAGAACTGAATGTTTCTCTGCTCAAAACAGATGTTGACATAGAACTGATTGTTTCTTTGCTCAAAACAGATGTCTACATAGAACTGATTGTTTCTCTGCTCAAAACAGATGTCGACTGATTGTTTCTCTGCTCAAAACAGATGTCGACTGATTGTTTCTCTGCTCAAAACAGATGTCGACATAGAAGTGATTGTTTCTTTGCTCAAAACAGATGTCGACATAGCACTGATTGTTTCTTTGCTCAAAACAGTTGTCGACTCAGCACTGATTGTTTCTCTGCTCAAAAAAGATGTCGACATAGAACTGATTGTTTCTCTGCTCAAAAAAGATGTTGACATAGAACTGATTGTTTCTTTGCTCAAAACAG
>NC_134888.1:28573330-28693330 GCF_041734735.1 Babylonia areolata | reverse complement strand
TGTGTGTGTATGTGTGTGTGTGTGTGTGTGTGTGTGTGTGTTTGCGTGCGTGCGTGCGTGCGTGCGTGCTTGTGTGTGTGTGTGTGTGTTTGCTTGAATGTGTGTGTGTGTATGTTTGCATGTGTGTGTGTGTGTGTGCATGTGTATGTTTGTGTGTGCATGCGTGTGTGTGTGCGTAAATGTGTTGTGTGTGTTTGTGTGCATGCGTGTGTGTGTGTGTGTGTGTGAGTGTGTGTGTGTGTGTGTGAGTGTGTGTGTGTGTGTGTGTGTGTGTGTGTGTGTGTGTGTGTGTGTGTGTGTGTGTGCATGAGTTCACAGTACATGAGCATGCATGTTTATGTGTGTGTGAGCATGTGTGTGTATCTGCATGTGTGTATGGTGGGTATATATGTATGTCTGTATATATTTGAAAGTATGCTTGTTTGAATGTATGTTTGTATGCATGTATGCGTTATGTATGTGGTTTGCTGGTCACATGGTGGTGTGTTTTATGTAATATTGATGTGTAATGTATGATATATATTTTGTAAATCACCCAGAGCAATTTATCTGGTTAGAGTCCCGTAATTATCCACCATTGTCATCATTACCTCTCTGTGTGGCTGTGTGTTAACATAGCACCCAGAGGAGGTATTTTTCTGGTTAGGGTGCCTTTAATTATCCATCGTTATCATTATTATCACTCTGTGTGGCTGTGTGTTTACATAGCACCCAGAGGAGGGATTTTTCTGGTTAGGGTGCCTTTAATTATCCATCGTTATCATCATTACCTCTCTGTGTGGCTGTGTGTTTACATAGCACCCAGAGGAGGGATTTTTCTAGTTAGGGTGCCTTTAATTATCCATCGTTATCATTATTATCACTCTGTGTGGTTGTGTGTTTACATAGCACCCAGAGGGGGGATTGTTCTGGTTAGGGTGCCTTTAATTATCCATCGTTATCATTATTATCACTCTGTTGCTGCATGACAGGTGATCCCAGACTTTAAGGGGCAGGAGTGGGACGATCAGAAGCCGGATGACTACCAGGGCATCTTTCGCTTCCAGTTCTGGCGCTATGGTTACTGGACAGAGGTGGTGATCGACGACTTCCTGCCCACACTCAACGACCAGCTGGTCTTCATCCACTCCCAGAGCCGCAACGAGTTCTGGTCCGCACTGCTGGAGAAGGCCTACGCCAAGTCAGTGGGGAGGGGGTTTCGGGGGGTGAGGGGGAGGGGTTTTGGTGGTGGTGGGGGGGGGGGGGGGGGGGGGGTGTGTTTGGGTGGGTGTGTGTTGGAGGGGGTTGTGCTTGTGTGTGTTTGGATATGTATGTGTATCTGTATGTGTGGGAGGGAGCTGTGCTTTGTGTGTGTGTGTGTGTGTGGGGGGGGGGGGGGGGGTAGGTGGGGCTGTGCTGGTGTGTGTTTGGATGTGTGTGTGGGGGTGGTGGTGGTAGTTGTGCTTGTGTATGTTTGGATGTGTGCATGTGTGGGTGTGGGTGTCTGTATGCGTTTGCATGTGTGTGTGTGTGTGTGGGATGGGGTTGTGTTTGTGTGTGTTTGGATATGTGTGTGTGTGTGTGGGTTGGTTGGATGGTGTTGTGCTTGTGTGTATTTGGGTGTGTGTGTGTGGGTTGGTTGGATGGTGTTGTGCTTGTGTGTATTTGGGTGTGTGTGTGTGGGTGTGTCTCTGTGTGTGTGTTTGCATGTGTGTGTGGGTGGGAGGGGGTTGTGTTAGTGTGGGTTTGGATGTGTGCGTGTGTAGTTGGTGGATGGGTGGTTGTGCTTGTGTGTGTTTGGATGTGTGAGTGTATGGATGTGTGCATGTGTGGGTGGGTGTGGATGAGCTTTTGTGTGTTTGGATGTGTGTGTGTGGGGGGGTGGGGAGGGGTGGGGGGTGTGGGGTGTGGGTGTGCTTGTGTGTGTTGGGATGTGTGAGTGTCTGTGTGTGTGATGTTTGGATGTGTGCGTGTGTGGGTGGGATGGGTTTGTGCCTGTGTGTGTTTTGGTGTGTGAGTGTGTGGAAGAGGGAGTGAGTTATGATTGTGTGTGTTTGGGTGTGTGAATGTGTGTGGATGGGAGGGGGTTGTGCTTGTGTGTGTTTTGGTGTGTGAGTGTGTGGGTGTGTGTCTATGTGTGTATGTTTGCATGTGTGTGTGTGTGTGTGTGGGTGTGTGTGTGTTTTGTGTGCATGTGCGTGTGTGAGCAGGTGTGTGTGTGAGCAGGTGTGTGTGTGTGTGTGTGTGTGTGTGTGTGTGTTTGACAGTATGTGTACATTTGTTTTAGAGTGTGCATGTGTGTCATTCAGTGTGTGTGCATAACAGACTGAAGGAAAGCCTCTCTCTGTGGCACAGATTGTTGGGGAGCTATGAGTCACTGTAGACTGATAGACACTATATTCATTACAGACTGTTTGGGAACTATGTCACTCTAGACTGATAGACACTATGTTCATTACAGACTGTTGGGGAACTATGTCACTCTAGACTGATAGACACTATGTTCATTACAGACTGTTTGGGAACTATGTCACTCTAGACTGATAGACACTATGTTCATTACAGACTGTTGGGGAACTATGTCACTGTAGACTGATAGACACTATGTTCATTACAGACTGTTTGGGAACTATGTCACTGTAGACTGACAGACACTATGTTCATTACAGACTGTTTGGGAACTATGTCACTGTAGACTGACAGACACCATGTTCATTACAGACTGTTTGGGAACTGTGAGTCGCTGTAGACTGACAGACACTATGTTGATTACAGACTGTTTGGGAACTATGTCACTGTAGACTGACAGACACTATGTTGATTACAGACTGTTTGGGAACTATGTCACTGTAGACTGACAGACACTATGTTCATTACAGACTGTTGGGGAACTATGTCACTGTAGACTGATAGACACTATGTTCATTACAGACTGTTTGGGAACTATGTCACTGTAGACTGACAGACACTGTGTTCATTACAGACTGTTTGGGAACTATGTCACTGTAGACTGACAGACACTATGTTGATTACAGACTGTTGGGGAACTATGTCACTGTAGACTGATAGACACTATGTTCATTACAGACTGTTTGGGAACTATGTCACTGTAGACTGACAGACACTATGTTCATTACAGACTGTTTGGGAACTAGTCACTGTAGACTGACAGACACTATGTTCATTACAGACTGTTTGGGAACTAGTCACTGTAGACTGACAGACACTATGTTCATTACAGACTGTTTGGGAACTATGTCACTGTAGACTGACAGACACTATGTTCATTACAGACTGTTTGGGAACTATGTCACTGTAGACTGACTGAAATGGCATTAGACGATGAGAGGATAGTACACTGTTCGCCTGCATGGACAACAGGATTAACAGACACTCTTGGACGGTCCATCGGTAAACAATCTCCTCATGTTTGTTACAAATATGTTTGTGGAACTGTGTGTGTAGTTGCAGACTGTGTTGGTGATTCAGATGTTGTGGGAAGGTCGTGTGTGACAGACACTATGTTGATTGATGTTTGCGATGTCACTGTAATGACTTGACGATTATGCTTGATTAGTACTGTTTTGGAACTATCATGTATTGATCTGAACTCTTTATTTAATTTTTTTAATCTTTTTTCTTTTCATTTGTGGTATGAAGACATATTTATATACATATTTTTATCTTTTTCCTTTACTGCATATATATTCCATTCTGACTGTTACTTGATTCTATATTGTTTATACTATTAGTAACTCAATGTTCATATATATGTTTATCTTTTGTCCTCAGACCTGACAAGACCTTTTATGATTCTCAGATCTGTTTGGCAACTGTGAGTCATCATGTAGGATGTCTGAATTATGTCCCCTTGAGATAACTGAACTGAACTGACAGACAGTAGTTCTGATTAAGAATCGTTGAAAAATCAGTAGATGACAGCAACACTATATTGGATTCAGAACATTTTTTTCACTGTAATGATAGTACTTCTTGTTCTTCGCGTTTGGCTGCAACTGCACGTCACTGTAATGACAGGACACTGGGATTTACAGATGTTTGGAAATGTTTATCCTGTACATGTAGCAGCCATACTCGATTTCAGGTGTATTGGGATCTGTGTTCCATAACCACCCAACACTATGTTGATTACAGACTGTTTGGGAACTGTGAGTCGCTGTAGACTGACAGACACTATGTTCATTACAGACTGTTTGGGAACTAGTCACTGTAGACTGACAGACACTATGTTCATTACAGACTGTTTGGGAACTAGTCACTGTAGACTGATAGACACTATGTTGATTACAGACTGTTTGGGAACTATGTCACTGTAGACTGACAGACACTATGTTGATTACAGACTGTTTGGGAACTGTGAGTCGCTGTAGACTGACAGACATTATGTCCATTACAGACCGTTTGGGAACTAGTCACTGTAGACTGACAGACACTATGTTGATTACAGACTGTTTGGGAACTAGTCACTGTAGACTGACAGACACTATATTGATTACAGACTGTTGGGGAACTATGTCACTGTAGACTGATAGACACTATGTTCATTACAGACTGTTTGGGAACTGTGAGTCACTGTAGACTGACAGACACTATGTTCATTACAGACTGTTTGGGAACTGTGAGTCGCTGTAGACTGACAGACACTATGTTGATTACAGACTGTTTGGGAACTAGTCACTGTAGACTGACAGACACTATGTTGATTACAGACTGTTTGGGAACTATGTCACTGTAGACTGACAGACACCATGTTCATTACAGACTGTTTGGGAACTGTGAGTCGCTGTAGACTGACAGACACTATGTTGATTACAGACTGTTTGGGAACTATGTCACTGTAGACTGACAGACACTATGTTCATTACAGACTGTTTGGGAACTATGTCACTGTAGACTGACAGACACTATGTTGATTACAGACTGTTGGGGAACTATGTCACTGTAGACTGATAGACACTATGTTCATTACAGACTGTTTGGGAACTATGTCACTGTAGACTGACAGACACTGTGTTCATTACAGACTGTTTGGGAACTATGTCACTGTAGACTGACAGACACTATGTTGATTACAGACTGTTGGGGAACTATGTCACTGTAGACTGATAGACACTATGTTCATTACAGACTGTTTGGGAACTATGTCACTGTAGACTGACAGACACTATGTTCATTACAGACTGTTTGGGAACTAGTCACTGTAGACTGACAGACACTATGTTCATTACAGACTGTTTGGGAACTAGTCACTGTAGACTGACAGACACTATGTTCATTACAGACTGTTTGGGAACTAGTCACTGTAGACTGACAGACACTATGTTGATTACAGACTGTTTGGGAACTATGTCACTGTAGACTGACAGACACTATGTTCATTACAGACTGTTTGGGAACTATGTCACTGTAGACTGATAGACACCATGTTCATTACAGACTGTTTGGGAACTATGTCACTGTAGACTGACAGACACCATGTTCATTACAGACTGTTTGGGAACTATGTCACTGTAGACTGACAGACACTATGTTGATTACAGACTGTTTGGGAACGAGTCACTGTAGACTGACAGACACTATGTTGATTACAGACTGTTTGGGAACTAGTCACTGTAGACTGACAGACACTATGTTGATTACAGACTGTTTGGGAACTAGTCACTGTAGACTGACAGACACTATGTTGATTACAGACTGTTTGGGAACTGTGAGTCGCTGTAGACTGACAGACACTATGTTCATTACAGACTGTTTGGGAACTAGTCACTGTAGACTGACAGACACTATGTTCATTACAGACTGTTTGGGAACTAGTCACTGTAGACTGATAGACACTATGTTCATTACAGACTGTTTGGGATCTGTGAGTCACTGTAGACTGACAGACACTATGTTGATTACAGACTGTTTGGGAACTGTGAGTCGCTGTAGACTGACAGACATTATGTCCATTACAGACTGTTTGGGAACTAGTCACTGTAGACTGACAGACACTATGTTGATTACAGACTGTTTGGGAACTAGTCACTGTAGACTGACAGACACTATATTGATTACAGACTGTTGGGGAACTATGTCACTGTAGACTGATAGACACTATGTTCATTACAGACTGTTTGGGAACTGTGAGTCACTGTAGACTGACAGACACTATGTTGATTACAGACTGTTTGGGAACTGTGAGTCGCTGTAGACTGACAGACACTATATTGATTACAGACTGTTTGGGAACTGTGAGTCGCTGTAGACTGACAGACACTATGTTGATTACAGACTGTTTGGGAACTGTGAGTCGCTGTAGACTGACAGACACTATGTTCATTACAGACTGTTTGGGAACTAGTCACTGTAGACTGACAGACACTATGTTCATTACAGACTGTTTGGGAACTAGTCACTGTAGACTGATAGACACTATGTTGATTACAGACTGTTTGGGAACTATGTCACTGTAGACTGACAGACACTATGTTGATTACAGACTGTTTGGGAACTGTGAGTCGCTGTAGACTGACAGACATTATGTCCATTACAGACCGTTTGGGAACTAGTCACTGTAGACTGACAGACACTATGTTGATTACAGACTGTTTGGGAACTAGTCACTGTAGACTGACAGACACTATATTGATTACAGACTGTTGGGGAACTATGTCACTGTAGACTGATAGACACTATGTTCATTACAGACTGTTTGGGAACTGTCAGTCACTGTAGACTGACAGACACTATGTTGATTACAGACTGTTTGGGAACTGTGAGTCGCTGTAGACTGACAGACACTATGTTGATTACAGACTGTTTGGGAACTAGTCACTGTAGACTGACAGACACTATGTTGATTACAGACTGTTTGGGAACTAGTCACTGTAGACTGACAGACACTATGTTGATTACAGACTGTTGGGGAACTATGTCACTGTAGACTGATAGACACTATGTTCATTACAGACTGTTTGGGAACTAGTCACTGTAGACTGACAGACACTATGTTGATTACAGACTGTTTGGGAACTAGTCACTGTAGACTGATAGACACTATGTTGATTACAGACTGTTTGGGAACTAGTCACTGTAGACTGACAGACACTATGTTCATTACAGACTGTTTGGGAACTGTGAGACGCTGTAGACTGACAGACACTATGTTCATTACAGACTGTTTGGGAACTAGTCACTGTAGACTGACAGACACTATGTTCATTACAGACTGTTTGGGAACTATGTCACTGTAGACTGACAGACACTATGTTGATTACAGACTGTTTGGGAACTAGTCACTGTAGACTGACAGACACTATGTTGATTACAGACTGTTTGGGAACTAGTCATTGTAGACTGACAGACACTATGTTGATTACAGACTGTTTGGGAACTATGAGTCACTGGACGGAGGAGAGCTGAGTGAGGCCTTGGAGGACTTCACGGGGGGCGTGTCTGACACGCTGGACCTGCTGAAGATGGAGGTGGCCACGAAGGCAGAGGAGAGGGTAACGCTGTTCGCCCGCATGGATAAAGAGATGGACCGACACTCCCTCATGGCCGCGTCCATCCCGGTAAAATCTCTTCCTGCATGTTTGTTGCAAATATAGTGTGTGTGTGTGTGTGTGTGTGTGTGTGTGTGTGTGCGTGTGTGTGTGCGTGTCTGTATATTTATTTACGTTTATTGGCTTGTTTGTTTTTTTAATTATCATTATTGTCTTTCTCTTTTATTTTTATTTTTCATTATTATCTTTTTTTTTCTTATTCATTTGTGTGTATATATATATTTTTTTTTTTTTTTTTTTTCTGCATTTTATTTTATTCCATTTTCTGTCTGTTTACTTTTATTCATATATTTGTTTTATTATTTATTAATTAATTCAATGATGCATCCATTTATTTGTTTATCCTTTTTTTTCTCAAGGCCTGACTAAGCGCGTTGGGTTATGCTGCTGGTCAGGCATCTGCTTGGCAGATGTGGTGCAGCATATATGGATTTGTCTGAATGCAGTGGCTCCTCCTTGAGATAACTGAACTGAACTGAACAGAACAGTAAGATCTCTTGATAAATGAATGCAGTCATTAAACCAAATCAGTGATGTACAGCAACACTGATTATGTGGATCAGCATACATTTTTTTTCCTTACATATTGTATTTCTTCTTCTTCTTCTGCGTTCGTGGGCTGCAACTCCCACGTTCACTCGTATGCACAGGAGTGGGATTTTACGTGTTTGACTGTTTTTACCCTGCCATGTAGGCAGCCATACTCCGCTTTCAGGGGTGTGCATGCTGGGTATGTTCTTGTTTCCATAACCCACCAAATGCTGACATGGATTACAGGATCTTTAACGTGCGTATTTGATCTTCTGCTTGCATATACACACGAAGGGGGTTCAGGCACTAGCAGGTCTGCACATATGTTGACCTGGGAGATCGTAAAAATCTCCACCCTTAACCCACCAGGTGCCGTCACCATGATTCGAACCCAGGACCCTGAGATTGAAAGTCCAACGCTTTAACCACTCGGCTATTGCGCACGTCACATATTGCATTTGATATTGCTATGTTCATGTCCACTTTGTTTGTTCCCCCCTTTGACTGATGGCCCCGTAAGCCTTTGTCGAATGAAGCAATTGTTCTGTTCTGTTCTCTTCCATCCAATTGTTCCATTCTGTTCCATATTTCTGTTAATAATTATGATGTAGTAATTAATTGCAATGTTTTTAAAAGCGAATATGTGAAATGCTTTTATTTGAGAACATATGTTTCTTGTTTAATCAAGTAATCTGCGTGTGTGGGGTGGGTAGGGGGTGGGTGGGTGCGGGTGTGTGCTGATTATCTGGTTGTGGTTTTCTGCAATTTATCTTTATTCTTATCTGTCTATTATAATCAATGTGCAGTATAGTAGGCTATGTTTATAATTATATTCAAATAATGTTTCTTAATTCTTTCTGTTTTTACATTAATATTACTAGTTATTATCTGCAGTGTGTGGATGTATGTATGAAATGATGTATGTGATATTTTTTACATTTCTATCTTCGTAATATTCGTAAAAGGTGTTGTTGACTTTTACAGTTACGGTCCCCATGTTGTTTACTTGTCTGTGTTGTGATAATGCACCTGACCAAATTTCTCCAGTTGGAGATAATAAAGTTATCTTATCTTATCCTGGTAACTTGGTTTTCCTTTTTTGGGGTTTTGTTGTTGTTTTTTATTTTGTGTGTTTTGGGGGGTGTGGGGTTGCATGTGTGTCCATCACTGTAACATGGTTCATTTTGTTTGTTGGTTTTTTTGTTTTTTACAAACTCATTTTCATGTCAACGACATGATCATAAAAACAGGTGTATATGGCTGTTTTGACAGATCATCTGAGAGCCAATTAGGTAATGATAAGTTCAAAATTTGTGAACATGGCAACCGTCAGTAAGAAAGAGTATAACTTTGCTATGGAAATGTTAAACCCAGCTTCATATTTAAAACTATTTTCATTGAGTATACCTATGTAACACAAGGTAGTTTTTTCATTGCCTTCTTCAAAATATTCTGAAGCCTTGAACATATGTTTGCATTTTTAGAACCTTACGTTGTATTGGTTGTGTGAGTGTTTTCAACACAGTTCACTCATTAGTTTGTTTTTTCATGTTTATTTTGCTCATTTTGTTAGTAAGTAATCCTCCATACCCCCAAAAAGGGGGCGAAAGGAAGTCAAATGTTGCAAAAATCTTGATTGTGTTTGCATTTTGAGAATCTTATGATCTATTTGCTGTGTGAGTGTTTTTGACAGAGTTCGGTTTTTAGTTTGTTTTTTCATGTTTATTTTGCTCATTTTGTTAGTAATCCTCTGCACCCCAAAAAGGCTACGAAAGGAAATCAAATGTTGCAAAATTATGAACGTGAAATGCAGATCGAATTAGGAAGAAGAGAAGGCAAAAACAGATTGTTATATGGGAAATGTTGGGGATGAATTTCATTTTTTGTTTAGAATGTCCCCAAAATATTGTAATTTGAAACAAATTGTTACCATGCAAATAGCAGTCGGATATGTCAGTGTTCGGTTTATGCAATTTATTTCACGCTGGGAAGAAAACACAACTTAATTCATGTAAATTCATAAAACTTGGAAAGGGTGTGTAGCTTCAAGTTACATCTAAAACTTACTTGCCAGCATGTTGAAGTTTGAACAGTTGCACATCATCATTATATACATGCGTGCGGTGTGTGTGTGTGTGTGTGTGTTGCTTGTTTTGGTGATGTTGTTGGACTCAAGTTGTGATTCAGTGAGTATATATTGTAATTGTATCCTCCAACACCCCAAAAGGGACAAAAGGATTACATTTCTTTGAATCTTTGAGGAAGGTGGCAGAATGGTTAAGACACTCAGCTCCCAATATAGAGAGTCCGTGAGGTGTGGGTTCGAATCCTACTCTCGCCCTTTCTCCCAAGTTTGACTAGAAAATCAAACTGAGTGTTTAGTCTTTCACATGAGACAATAAACTGAGGTCCCGTGTGCAGCACACACTTTGCGCACTGGAAAAGAACCCATGGCAACGAGAGTGTTGTCCTCAGGCCAAATTATGTAAAAAGAAATCCACTCTGACAGGTACACAAATATATAAACATGCCCTCAAAGCCTGACAAGTGCGTTAGGGTTATGCTGCTGTCAGGCATCTGCCCAGCAGATGTGGTGTAGCGTATGTGGATTTGTCCTAACGCAGTGACACCTCCTTGAGAAACTGAAAACTGAAACCTCCACACACCCAAAAAGAGGGCGAAATGAAATGTTGAATGCAAAATGTTGTGACGTGAAGGCGACGTCAGCGGATGAGATGGAGGCAAGCACTGATATGGGCCTGGTGAAGGGCCATGCCTATGGGATCACGGCCGTGAAGAATGTGCATCTGGAGGGTTCCGGGCTCTTCGGCATCTTCAACCGGGAAAAGCTGCCCATGATCCGCCTCCGCAACCCCTGGGGCCAGTGTGAATGGAAGGGGGCCTTTAGTGATGGGTGAGTGTGGGTGGGTGGGTGTGTGGGAGTGTGGGAGTGTGTGTGTGTGTGTGTGTGTGGATGTATGTGAGGGTTGTGTGTGTGTGTGTGTGTGTGTGTGTGTGTGTGGATGTATGTGAGGGGTTGTGTGTGTGTGTGTGGATGTATGTGAGGGTTGGGTGTGTGTGGATGTGTGTGAGGGTTGGTTGTGTGTGTGTGTGGATGTGTGTGAGTTTTTGGTGGTGTGTGGGAGTGGATGTGTGTGTGGATGTATGTTAGGGGGTTGGTGTGAGTGGGTGTATGTGGGAACAGGCTGTCAGACATGACACAGTGGTATTGGTAGACTGAATGGCCTTCAGCCAGTTGTAATGGAGGGAAGAGACCCAGGATGTTTACAGAGCAAGAGCGATGGGAAACATAATTAAAAAACACAACAGCCAAAAAAAAAACCACCCCCTGAGTCAGCAATTTCTTGTGAATTCAGTTCGCCTGAGTGGGACAAGATTGATGTCAACGACCGCAAGAAAGTGGGGCTGACATTTGAGGAGGACGGAGAGTTTTGGTGAGTGTCACTTTTGTTTTTGTTGGTGTGTGCTTGTTTTTTGTTTGTTTTGTTGTGTTGTGTTATTTTAGCATGTTTTGCTGAAGCTGATTTGATGGAGAAGTGTGTGTGTGTGTTTGTGTGTTCAGTTTTACGACTTTCCACTTTGAGTGATATTAATGTAGTGTGTGCGTGTGTGTGTATGTGTGTGTATGATTGCATGCATGTGTGTGTATGTTTGTGTGTGCGTGCGAGTGTGTGTGTGTGTGTGTGTGTGTGTGTTTGTGTGTGTGTTTATGACTTAATGAGTGAATGATAAAATAGTTACCACGTGTGTGAATGATCAGTGTGTGCGTGTGTGTGTACGTCTGTGTGAATGCGGGAGTAGGTGGAAGAATGGAGTGATGGCCTAGAGGTAACGCGTCCGCCTAGGAAGCGAGAGAATCTGAGCGTGCTGGTTCGAATCATGGTTCAGCCACCGATATTATCTCCCCCTCCACTAGACCTTGAGTGGTGGTCTGGGCGCTAGTCATTCGGATGAGATGATAAACCGAGGTCCCGTGTGCAGCATGCACTTAGTGCACGTAAAAGAACCCACGGCAACAAAAGGGTTGCTCCTGGCAAAATTCTCTAGTAAACTCCACTTTGATAGGAAAAACAAATAAAACTGCTCGCAGGGAAAAAAAAGAAAGAAAAAAAAAAAAGGGTGGCGCTGTATTATAGGGACACGCTCTCCCTGGGGAGAGCAGCCTGAATTTCACACAGAGAAATCTGTTGTGATAAAAAGAAATACAAATACAAATACAAAAATAATTACAGATTGTAACGGTGTCAGTGGACATGATTTGGGGGACAAAGGGATTTTCAGTGTCAAGTGCCTTGTGTCTGGAGTCTTCTTTCTCTGAATCTCTGCCACATACCATCTCTGTCCATTTTGAAAACAAAGTTGCCGTCTCTGTGAACTATGTTATTTGACTGTCAAATGTGTGCAGCTAGTTGAGAATCAGGGTGTCACATTATAAATGGATTTTTTGTGTATTTATTTATTGATTGATTTTTTTTCTTTTTTTCTTTTTCTTTTTCTTGTGTGTGTGTGTGTGTGTGTGTGTGTGTGTGTGTGTGTGTGTGAAAATACCCTTGCTAATTATTACCATGCTTGTGTAATATGCAAATTGTCACAGGAAAATTGTCATGGTGATGATGTTGAAGAGAAAATATAACCTTCATTGCAAGGGGGGAAAAAAAAAGAAAAAAAGTTGCCATCTCTGTCTTTCTTGATTACCATCTTTGTCCTCTTTGAAAACTATTGTTATTGTTATCATAATGATAATGATGATAATGATACTCCTGATGATAATAATGATCATTATTTCCATTATTATTATCATTGTTATTATCATCAATATCATAATTATCGTTATCATTATTACGAAATCTCCATGTACGTTGATGTACATATTCACAGTTCTGACATACAACGATTGATACAAACATGCTGGCACTGTTTGTATGTTTGCCCAGGATGACGTTTGAGGACTTCTGCAAGTACTTCCACCAGACGGCGATCTGTCGTGTGGTGAACACGTCGTTCTTCTCGCTCAGCAAGATGTGGCACGAGGGGCTGGCGCACGGGGGATGGAAGGCTCCAGACAGGGCGGGGGGATGTCCCAACAACAAGGAAACCTTCCTCAAAAACCCTCAGGTAACTACACACACCTGTAACCCCAAACCTCAAACCCCTCAGGTAACAACACACAGCTGTAACCCCAAACCTCAAACCCCTCAGGTAACAACACACACCTGTAACCCAAACCTCAAACCCCTCAGGTAACAACACACAGCTGTAACCCAAACCTCAACTAGAGAGGCAAGGCCTTCAAGACTCACTTGTGATAAATTAAGTCCCTTAGCATTAATTACAGAGTAATTTCCCTTTTTTACTATCTGCACCAAAACGTTTGCAAAATAAATAAAAATTACATGCTTAGCAAAAGAAGTTCCTGTTTGAACAAAAACTGATAATAATGACTCCTCTTGTTGTTGTGTCAGAATAAGAGGTCAAAGTGCCAAGTTTAGAGAATACAAAAAATATAAATATAACAGTAAATGCAGTTTGCATATAATTAGGCTTCTTTTTTATATTTTTTTTGTGCCCATCCCAGAGGTGCAATATTGTTTTAAACAAGATGACTGGAAAGAACTGAATTTTTCCTATTTTTATGCCAAATTTGGTGTCAACTGACAAAGTATTTGCAGAGAAAATGTCAATGTTAAAGTTTACCATGGACACACAGACACACAGACACACGGCCACACACACACACACACAGACAACCGAACACCGGGTAAAAACATAGACTCACTTTGTTTACACAAGTGAGTCAAAAAAACCCTCAGGTAACAACACACACCTGTAACCCAAACCTCAAAAACCCCTCAGGTAACAACACACACCTGTAACCCAAACCTCAAACCCCTCAGATAATGATAATTTTTTTCAAATTTGTTGTGCCTGAAAAGAACAAATGGAGAAATCGGCTCATGAAAAGAACAAACATTTGCCTGCTTGTAACTTTAGAACAAGAATTATCTTGAATATATACGTGGTGTCGAAAGATTCAGATTCAAATAAACTATAAATTTCTTTATGATTAAAACGCAGGAAATTTCATATTTTCTTTCTGTACTCAAACGAAGACGAGGATGGCGAGTGGAGAAGTGATGTCACACCACTACAGAGCAGAGTCCAAGGCGACAGTAAATGTTCAAATAAGAGACAAAGGCTGCATTTGTGATTGAGCATAGTATATTTTATGTAATGCTGATGAATCTTTGGAACTTTGACTTTAGTTCCCAGATGAAAGTAACATTTACTAACAGCAGTCATAAGGTGTATTGCTACATCATCGGCTGACATTATTTCAGAAAAGCCTAGAGTCAAATGCATAGAACATTGCAATTTAAGTGATGAATGTGTGTGGTGTGTGTGCATGCATGTATGTGGTGTATGTGGTGTGTGTGCATATATGTGATGTTAGTGGTGTGCATGTGATGTGTGTTGTGTGCATGTGATGTGTGTTGTGTGCATGTGATGTGTATATGTGTGTGTGGTGTGTGTGCATACAAGTATGTGTGTGTGGTGTGTGTGCATTCATGTATGTGGTGTGTGTGCATACTGGTATGTGTGTGTGTGGTGTGTGTGTGCATACATGTATGTGGTGTGTGATATGTGTGCATACATGTATGTGTGAGTGGTGTGTGTGCATACATGTGATGTGTGTGTGTGTATGCGCACATGTGTGTGTGTGTGCATACATGTGTGTGGTGTGTGTGCATACATGTGTGTGGTGTCTGTGCATACCTGTGTGTGGTGTGTGTGCATACCTGTGTTTGGTGTGTGTGCATACATGTGTGTGGTGTGTGTGCATACATGTGTGTAGTGTGTGTGCATACATGTATGTGGTGTGTGATATGTGTGCATACATGTATGTGTGTGTGGTGTGTGTGCATACATGTGTGTGTGTGTGTGTGCACATGTGTGTGTGTGTGCATACATGTGTATGTTGTGTGTGCATACATGTGTGTGGTGTGTGATATGTGTGCATACATGTATGTGTGTGTGGTGTGTGTGCATACATGTGTGTGTGTGTGCATACATGTGTATGGTGTGTGTGCATACATGTGTATGGTGTGTGTGCATACATGTGTGCGGTGTGTGTGCATACATGTGTGTGGTGTGTGTGCATACATGTGTGTGTGTGTGTGCACGTGTGTGTGTGTGCATACATGTGTGTGGTGTGTGTGCATTCATGTGTGTGGTGTGTGTGCATTCATTTGTGTGTGTTGTGCGTATGCAGTTTGCCTTTGACGTGGGTGACGACGAGGAGTTCATGGCCCAGCTGATGCAGAAGAGCACACGGGACAAGGAGGGCTCGGCCAACAAGACCATCGGCTTCACTGTGCTCAGGGTGGGTCGTCCCCTTCTCTCTGTCCTCTTCGCTGCCTTTCTCTTCATATTTGGGCAGAAGTATTCTGCACAGTACAGAGATTACCGTATGGTTATTGTAGCAGGTTGTTTTCCCTTTTTCTCAAAGCACATTGGATTATGCTGCTGACTTATTAGCATTGATAAGAGAGTGGGGAAAGCTAAGATCATGCTCATGAACTGGTGGTTATCACACTGGTATTCACAGGTGTGCTTCTTTTTACCTTGTATCATGGAAAATATTTTCATTCCCTATTCCCTGAGAGTGTTTGTAAGCATATAAACTGGCAAGCTTTTTGATAGCTAAGAGGTTTCTCAACTTAGAGGGTGAAGTTCTCTCCCTTCAAGTTGCAGGTGGGTCAGTTAAAGTGTCTGCTGTGCATCTGGCTTGCCACTTCTTCAAACAAGTCAACCATCTGATTCAGTGACAAAAAGCGTTAAAAACAAAAAGCATGTGTTTCACATCCAGTGCACGAGAACCCTGTGTTTCATGAAAATCGTGGAGCATTGGTGGTTGTCTGTTTCCTGCAGTGTGCATTGAAATGTGAGTACACTGGCCTCCAACTGCCACGCCCTCTTCCACACTCTCTGGCTGGCATTGCACCTATCGTCTTACATCACTCCTCTCCCTCTCCTCCCCCTCTTCCAACACTCGCTGCACATATTCTGTCAGTCACAGGCACTTCTTCAGAAATGCTGTCTGGTTGGATACATGGACTGAAGTACCATCAAATGGGCTGTCAGTACCATCAAATGGGCTGTCAGTATCATCACTGTGGTTGTCAATCACCCTCGTGTTCAAACCAATCATCAGACAAGAGAGATCCTTCTACATCACTATAGCTATCCATAACCACAAGCAGAGCTTTCAGAATTGTGCAAATCTGCTGATTGGGACCACTTCCTTTACTGGACAGAGTTTTCAATGCCTTTTTTTGCATATGATACAAACCCCTTTTCCAAGCGCATTCCATGTGGTTCAGTTAGCAGATCATTATCGAGTTGAAAGCAGTCTTTTACCTGAGGTATGTTCATTAAATAGTGTTTTATAATCCATGCACATCAAACTAACCGTTCAGAGTCTGTTTATGTGAACCGAACGAACTCCAGTGAAGGAAAAATGAGAAGATATGCAGGACGTCAGTGGACATCTTATAGGCATTATGGCAACACTTTTTGTAGGAGGTCAGCTGACGTCTTATAGGCACTGAACTGGGTAAATGTTGACAGTTTTATCAACAACATTTCAAGTTCTGACAGGTTTATTGAGGTGCCTGGCATTGTGGTGGATGTCACCAGGTGGAGCTTCTTTCAAATGCTGACAGTTTTATCAACAACATTTCAAGTTCTGACAGGTTTATTGAGGCGCAGTTCTGACAGGTTTATTGAGGCGCCTGGCATTGTTGTGGATGTCACCAGGTGGAGCTTCTTTCAAATGCTGACAGTTTTATCAACAACATTTCAAGTTCTGACAGGTTTATTGAGGCGCCTGGCATTGTCGTGGATGTCACCAGGTGGAGCTGAACCGACGCTACAGGATCCACGAGCTGAGCCTGCAGGAGCGGACGACGTCGACGGTGTACCGCGACAGCCGGTCCATCTTCCTGCGTCATGGCCCCCTGAAGAAAGGGCGCTACGTCATTGTGCCCTCCACCTTTGACCCCAACCAGGAGGCTGAGTTCCTTCTGAGGGTGTACACCAGCGCCGCCAACAACTTCATGTTGGTGTTTTTTTGTGTGCTTTTTTTGTCTTTCTAAAAACTTGATTTCGTTTGTTTAACTCATTCTGCCCCAAAGCAGAACTCCCCTGGATCAGCACTACATGAGACAGAGCGTTTCACTAAAAGAGTGAAAATTGACAGATAATTGTTGATTTCAAAGGTCAGACAAAGCTTCGTTTTCATGCTTCTGGACTCCGTAAACGGTTCAGTTTAGAGACGGGCGCAATAGCCGAGTGGTTAAAGCGTTGGACTGTCAATCTGAGGGTCCCGGGTTCGAATCATGGTGACAGTGCCTGGTGGGTAAAGGGTGGAGATTTTTACGATCTCCCAGGTCAACATATATGCAGACCTGCTAGTGCCTGAACCCCCTTTGTGTGTATATGCAAGCAGAAGATCAAATACGCACGTTAAAGATCCTGTAATCCATGTCAGCGTTTGGTGGGTTATGGAAACAAGAACATACCCAGCATGCACACGCCCAAAAACGGAGTATGGCTGCCTACATGGCGGGTTAAAAACGGTCATACACGTAAAAGAAAAGCCCACTCGTGTGCATACGAGTGAACGCAGAAGAAGAAGAAGAAGGTTCAGTTTAGAATGTCAACTGTACCAAGCAAGAATGAACAAAATTAGAATGGCGTGTTGGTACGAGAACATTCGTACCTGATCCACAGGGGAAGTAATCATAGTACGAGATAACTTATACCTGGAGTAGAGTGAGTTAACTCTTCCACCACCTTGGGGGACTTCAGTTGACTAAACATTGCACCGCTATGGGCTACTTTTGTCAACATCGAGGGGTCATGTTGATAAAACTTTTTTCACATTGTAACAGAGCTTGACAGCTGCAGCCAGTTTTACTGCCTATAGAACAGTGACTAACCTTTGCCACCTGACTGAGTTTGAAGTGAATTTGTCCATTGTGTTTTGACATGAACCGAAGCCTGTGACTAAGAGCATTGTTTCTAAAATATTTGGCGTTTGGGAGGGTTTTTCACATAGAAACTTTATGGTGAAAGACTCATTTCATTATGAATGATATTGGAACCCCCCCCCCAAAAAAAAAACAACCCGTTACCCAACTCCCCGGAAAAAAAAGA
Source organism: Babylonia areolata (assembly GCF_041734735.1). Classification (NCBI taxonomy): domain Eukaryota; kingdom Metazoa; phylum Mollusca; class Gastropoda; order Neogastropoda; family Buccinidae; genus Babylonia; species Babylonia areolata. The sequence continues at coordinate 28,675,013 of NC_134888.1, read as the reverse complement.
AAAAAAAGCCTAAACTAACCAAAATTGGGGGTATTAGAATGCACATTACACACATGTGAGTTAGTGTGTGTGTGGATGGATGGGGGTGGGGTGGGTAAGGGGTTGGATGGTGGTGTGATATAGGGTGTTTGGGGGGAAGTGTGGTGGTGTGGTGAGTATTTGCTTTTGTTTGCATAGATATATGTATGCACTCTGAAGCATGTGAGTGAGTGTGTGTGTGTGTGTGTGTGTGTGTGTGTGTGTGTGTGTGTGTGTCCTTGTTAGTACATAGACAAACATTACATGAACAGGCAGACTGGCATGCCGACTAACAACACACACCACTGAACACCACATTCATCCATCCAACAGCAGTGCAGGGTCTCCTCTGGCTGTTGGACTGTCATCGCTGACTCCAAGTGAACTGTTGGACAGATCAAGATAGGTGTGGCTGTGTATTGGGGACTGTTGTTGATCATGATAGGTGTGGCTGTGTATTGGGGACTGTTGTTGATCATGATAGGTGTGGCTGTGTATTAGGACTGTTGTTGATCATGATAGGTGTGGCTGTGTATTGGGGACTGTTGTTGATCATGATAGGTGTGGCTGTGTATTGGGGACTGTTGTTGATCATGATAGGTGTGGCTGTGTATTGGGGACTGTTGTTGATCATGATAGGTGTGGCTGTGTATTGGGGACTGTTGGACAGATCAAGATAGGTGTGGCTGTGTATTGGGGACTGTTGTTGATCATGATAGGTGTGGCTGTGTATTGGGGACTGTTGTTGATCATGATAGGTGTGGCTGTGTATTGGGGACTGTTGGACAGATCAAGATAGGTGTGGCCGTGTATTGGGGACTGTTGGACAGATCAAGATAGATGTGGCTTTGTATTGGGGACTGTTGTTGATCATGATAGGTGTGGCCGTGTATTGGGGCCTGTTGGACAGATCATGATAGGTGTGGCTGTGTATTGGGGACTGTTGGACAGATCAAGATAGGTGTGGCTATGTATTGGGGACTGTTGGACAGATTATGATAGGTGTGGCTGTGTATTGGGGACTGTTGTTGATCATCATAGGTGTGGCTGTGTATTGGGGACTGTTGTTGATCAAGATAGGTGTGGCTGTGTATTGGGGACTGTTGGACAGATCATGATAGGTGTGGCTGTGTATTGGGGACTGTTGTTGATCAAGATAGGTGTGGCTGTGTATTGGGGACTGTTGGACAGATCAATATAGGTGTGGCTGTGTATTGGGGACTGTTGGACAGATCATGATAGGTGTGGCTGTATATTGGGGACTGTTGTTGATCATGATAGGTGTGGTTGTGTATTGGGGACTGTTGGACAGATCATGATAGGTGTGGCTGTGTATTGGGGACTGTTGGACAGATCAAGATAGGTGTGGCTGTGTATTGGGGACTGTTGTTGATCATGATAGGTGTGGCTGTGTATTGGGGACTAAGGTTGATCATGATAGGTGTGGCTGTGTATTGGGGACTGTTGGACAGATCATGATAGGTGTGGCTGTGTATTGGGGACTGTTGTTGATCATGATAGGTGTGGCCGTGTATTGGGGCCTGTTGGACAGATCATGATAGGTGTGGCTATGTATTGGGGACTGTTGGACAGATTATGATAGGTGTGGCTGTATATTGGGGACTGTTGTTGATCATGATAGGTGTGGCTGTGTATTGGGGACTGTTGTTGATCAAGATAGGTGTGGCTGTGTATTGGGGACTGTTGGAGAGATCATGATAGGTGTGGCTGTGTATTGGGGACTGTTGTTGATCAAGATAGGTGTGGCTGTGTATTGGGGACTGTTGGACAGATCAAGATAGGTGTGGCTGTGTATTGGGGACTGTTGTTGATCATGATAGGTGTGGCTGTGTATTGGGGACTGTTGTTGATCATGATAGGTGTGGCTGTGTATTGGGGACTGTTGTTGATCATGATAGGTGTGGCTGTGTATTAGGACTGTGGTTGATCATGATAGGTGTGGCTGTGTATTAGGACTGTGGGACAGATCATGATAGGTGTGGCTGTGTATTAGGACTGTTGGACAGATCAAGATAGGTGTGGCTATGTATTGGGGACTGTTGGACAGATCAAGATAGGTGTGGCTATGTATTGGGGACTGTGGTTGATCATAATAGGTGTGGCTGTGTAATGGGGACTGTTGGACAGATCAAGATAGGTGTGGCTATGTATTGGGGACTGTTGTTGATCATGATAGGTGTGGCTGTGTATTGGGGACTGTTGGACAGATCAAGATAGGTGTGGCTGTGTATTAGGACTGTTGGACAGATCATGATAGGTGTGGCTGTATATTGGGGACTGTTGTTGATCTTGATAGGTGTGGCTGTGTATTGGGGACTGTTGTTGATCAAGATAGGTGTGGCTGTGTATTGGGGACTGTTGGACAGATCATGATAGGTGTGGCTGTGTATTGGGGACTGTTGGACAGATCAAGATAGGTGTGGCTGTGTATTGGGGACTGTTGGACAGATCAAGATAGGTGTGGCTGTGTATTGGGGACTGTGGTTGATCATGATAGGTGTGGCTGTGTATTGGGGACTGTGGTTGATCATGATAGGTGTGGCTGTGTATTGGGGACTGTTGTTGATCATGATAGGTGTGGCTATGTATTGGGGACTGTGGTTGATCATGAGGGACACGGAGTGAACAGTAGAAGAATGAAATCACATAAGAAGTAAGTTAATAAAAAGTATAATAAGCAATAAGAAGTAGAATTGAATAAACCGGTGTGATTGACTCTTCCCAGGGAGCTGTCGCAGAATGTGCCAGTGAAGAGCTGGTGGAACTGAGACCATAGAATAAAATGAAATCAGATAAAATGAAATCAGATAGAATAGGATAAAATGGAACAAAACGAAATCAACTGGTGTGATTGGCTCCCCCAGGGAGCTGTCGCAGGACATGCCAGTGAAGAGCTGGTGGAACTGCTGTGCCAAGGACCCCGTCATGGTCACTCAGGTCAAGGTCGTCAAGGCCGTCGGTCTGGAGAAACAGGACACGCGTGAGTACCTTGTCAAGGCCCTGTACTCTTGTTGCTTCCTCACTGTAGGGAAGGGGGTGGGAAAATGCATGAGTACCTTGACAAGGTTCTGTGTCTGTGTTGCTTCCCTACTGTAGGGAAGGGGGTGGGGAAATGCATGAGTACCTTGACAAGGCTTTGTGTCTGTGTTGCTTCCCTACTGTAGGGAAGGGGGTGGGGAAATGCATGAGTACCTTGACAAGGTTCTGTGTCTGTGTTGCTTCCCTACTGTAGGGAAGGGGGTGGGAAAATGCATGAGTACCTTGACAAGGTTCTGTGTCTGTGTTGCTTTCCTACTGTAGGGAAGGGGGTGGGGAAATGCATGAGTACCTTGACAAGGCTTTGTGTCTGTGTTGCTTCCCTACTGTAGGGAAGGGGGTGGGGAAATGCATGAGTACCTTGACAAGGTTCTGTGTCTGTGTTGCTTCCCTACTGTAGGGAAGGGGGTGGGGAAATGCATGAGTACCTTGTCAAGGCCCTGTACTCTTGTTGCTTCCCTACTGTAGGGAAGGGGGTGGGAAAACGCATGAGTACTTTGTCAAGGCCCTGTACTCTTGTTGCTTCCTCACTGTAGGGAAGGGGGTGGGAAAACACATGAGTACTTTGTCAAGGCCCTGTACTCTTGTTGCTTCTTCCCTATGGGGAAGGGGGTGGGAAAACACGCGAGTACCTTGTCAAGGCCCTGTACTCTTGTTGCTTCCCTACTGTAGGGAAGGGGGTGGGGAAAACGCATGAGTACTTTGTCAAGGCCCTGTACTCTTGTTGCTTCCTCACTGTAGGGAAGGGGGTGGGAAAACATGCGAATACCTTGTCAAGGCCCTGTACTCTGTCTGTGTTGCTTCCTCACTGTAGGGAAGGGGGTGGGAAAACATGCGAGTACCTTGTCAAGGCCCTGTACTCTTGTTGCTTCCCTACTGTAGGGAAGGGGGTGGGAAAATGCACGAGTACCTTGTCAAGGCCCTGTACTCTTGTTGCTTCCTCACTGTAGGGAAGGGGGTGGGGAAAACATGCGAGTACCTTGTCAAGGCCCTGTACTCTTGTTGCTTCCTCACTGTAGGGAAGGGGATGGGAAAACACGCGAGTACCTTGTCAAGGCCCTGTACTCTTGTTGCTTCTTCCCTATGGGGAAGGGGGTGGGGAAAACACGCGAGTACCTTGTCAAGGCCCTGTACTCTTGTTGCTTCTTCCCTATGGGGAAGGGGGTGGGGAAAACACGCGAGTACCTTGTCAAGGCCCTGTACTCTGTCTGTGTTGCTTCTGCAGCATAGGGAAGGGGGTGGGAAAACACATGAGTACCTTGTCAAGGCCCTGTACTCTGTGTTGTTTCTGCACTGTGGGGGGAAGGGGGTGGGAAGAACCAGGTGTGCATCACTTGTTTAGTATGGGTTATTATAATGAATGGTGTTTGTATTGTATTGTTTTACTCTTTTTTGTCACAACAGATTTCTCTGTGTGAAATTCGGGCTGCTCTCCCCAGGGAGAGCGTGTCGCTACACTGAGAGCACCATGCATTTTTGTATGATAAATTGCGCCTAATCAATCGATCTTGCTCTAAGAGCTTTACAACACAACAGTTCCAGTAAAAATATCACTCATCAGAGCATGCAGAATGGTCCAACAAAGTAAGCAAACTACATATATACATGTATATCATACATATGATAAACATACATGTATGCATACATACAAATATGATAATGATAATGATAACTTTATCCATGCATTGCTCCTCCTTGCAAAAGATGCCCAGCTGTGCTGCACAAAGTAAGAATCACTGTACAAAACATGCATTCAAACACCAAAATATCAAATGCCATACGTATAACCCCACACAGACATCAAACCATCTAAATGTCAACAGCAATCTGTGGACGAACACACACAAAAACATCACCTGTATAGCATAGGTATAGCGTAGGTGGACTCAGTGTGCTGTTTGTTAGCGTGTACAATCAGTGCACAGGGCTTTGAGAGAACAGTAAGTTTGTACATTCAATGTACAGGGCTTTGAGAGAACAGTAAGTTTGTACATTGAATGTACAGGGCTTTGAGAGTACAGAAAGTTTGTACATTCATTGTGCAGGGCTTTGAGAGTATAGTAAGTTTGTACATTTAATGTACAGGGCTTTGAGAGAACAGTAAGTTTGTACATTTAATGTACAGGGCTTTGAGAGTACAGTAAGTTTGTACATTGAATATTCAGGGCTTGGAGAGTACAGAAAGTTTGTACATTCATTGTACAGGGCTTGGAGAGTACATAAAGTTTGTAATTCATTGTACAGGGCTTTGAGAGAACAGTAAGTTTGTACATTCAATGTACAGGGCTTTGAGAGAACAGTAAGTTTGTACATTGAATGTACAGGGCTTGGAGAGTGCAGAAAGTTTGTAATTCATTGTACAGGGCTTTGAGAGAACAGTAAGTTTGTACATTCAATGTACAGGGCTTGGAGAGTACAGAAAGTTTGTACATTGAATGTACAGGGCTTTGAGAGAACAGTAAGTTTGTACATTCATTGTACAGGGCTTTGAGAGAACAGTAAGTTTGTACATTCAATGTACAGGGCTTGGAGAGTACAGAAAGTTTGTACATTGAATGTACAGGGCTTTGAGAGAACAGTAAGTTTGTAATTCATTGTACAGGGCTTTGAGATAACAGTAAGTTTGTAATTCATTGTACAGGGCTTTGAGAGTATAGTAAGTTTTTACATCGAATGTACAGGGCTTTGAGAGAACAGTAAGTTTGTACATTGAATGTACAGGGCTTTGAGAGTACAGAAAGTTTGTACATTCATTGTGCAGGGCTTTGAGAGTATAGTAAGTTTGTACATTTAATGTACAGGGCTTTGAGATTACAGTTAGTATACATCTACATTCCATTTATTCGACTTTTGAGAGTACAGTAGGTATGTAGTCAGTATACATGGCTTTGAGAGTACAGTCACTTTGTACATTCAGTGTAGATGGCTTTGATAGAACAGTTAGTATATACTGTCAGTATACATGGCTTTGAGAGTATGGTTAGGTACAGTCAGTGTACATGACTTTGAGAGTACAGTTGGTATACATCTACATTCCATGTATTCGACTTTGAGAGTACAGTTTACTCTGTACAGTCAGTGTGCATGGCTTTGAGAGTACAGTCAATGTGCATGGCTTTTAGAGTACAGTCAATGTACATGGCTTTGAGAGTACAGTCAGTGTGCATGGCTTTTAGAGTACAGTCAGTGTGCATGGCTTTTAGAGTACAGTCAATGTACATGGCTTTGAGAGTACAGTCAGTGTGCATGGCTTTTAGAGTACAGTCAGTGTGCATGGCTTTTAGAGTACAGTCAATGTGCATGCCTTTTAGAGTACAGTCATTGGGCATGGCTTTTAGAGTACAGTCAATGTGCATGGCTTTGAGAGTACAGTCATTGTGCATGGCTTTTAGAGTACAATGTGCATGGCTTTTAGAGTACAGTCAATGTGCATGGCTTTGAGAGTACAGTCATTGGGCATGGCTTTTAGAGTACAGTCAATGTGCATGGCTTTGAGAGTACAGTCAATGTGCATGGCTTTGAGAGTACAGTCAATGTGCATGGCTTTTCGAGTACAGTCAATGTGCATGGCTTTTAGAGTACAATGTGCATGGCTTTTAGAGTACAGTCAGTGTGCATGGCTTTGAGAGTACAGTCAGTACATACAGTCAATGTACATGGCTTTGAGAGTACAGTCAATGTGCATGGCTTTGAGAGTACAGTCAATGTGCACGGCTTTTAGAATACAGTCAGTGGGCATGGCTTTGAGAGTACAGTCAGTGTGCATGGCTTTTAGAGTACAGTCAATGTACATGGCTTTGAGAGTACAGTCAATGTGCATGGCTTTGAGAGTACAGTCAGTGTGCATGGCTTTGAGAGTACAGTCAGTGTGCATGGCTTTTAGAGTACAGTCAGTGTGCATGGCTTTGAGAGTACAGTCAGTACATACAGTCAGTGTGCATGGCTTTGAGAGTACAGTCAGTACATACAGTCAATGTACATGGCTTTGAGAGTACAGTCAATGTGCATGGCTTTGAGAGTACAGTCAATGTGCACGGCTTTTAGAACACAGTTTACATGCACATACAGAGAGTGAGGGCCTGTGTCCACAGAGGGAGCGGACCCGTACTGCATCATCTCCTGTGAGGGGGAGAAGGTGTCCACCCATGTGGAGACCAACACCACCAACCCTGAGTGGGGAGACTCCGCCATCTTCTACCGCAAAAAGCCCCTCCAGTCCCCCCTCAAGGTCCAGGTGAGTCCATCGTCTGCTTTCCTTCTCTCTCTCTCTCTCTTCTTCTTCCCTCTCCATCTCTCTCTCTTTCCCCCTCCCTCATTCTTTCCATTTCCATCTCTGTCCCTCTCTGACTCTCCCCCTCTCTCACTTACTCCTTCCCTCTCTCTCTCTGTCTCTCTCTCTCCCCTTCCCTCCCTCTCTATCTCAAACTGCTGACACTTAAGTAAACATGAATTTTATGCTCAGACATGCCAGCTGTTACAGTTTTGCCGTGTTTTGTTATGCTCGATTATTGCAGTTTTTTTCTGACGTTACGCCAAACATCAAAATTGTTCCAATGAATTCATCTTCAGCTGCATAGCAAGGGAACATGCTTTCCTGTAGTAGCATTACCCAGACACTCCAGACATATCAGTCGCAAGGCCTTGGCAGTCACTACTAACCTTGGTGTCACATGATGATGCTCAGCTAATCCTGTGCATGTTTATATTGAAACAGCATTGAGTGAACCAATCAACTTAATTGTAGCAGTTACACCGTATTGCAGGTAGGCTCAAGTGTTAGTATGCCATGTAGATCTATAAAATGTACATTTGGTGATGTGGCTCAGAGTCTGAGTGTTCCTACCAAGTGGAAAATGTTCCTTCCAAATTTCCTGATTGTTCCTACAGGGGTTGGCATCTCTGTGTGCTGTATTCTTCATCTTCTCTTTCTGTGGCTTTTGTGTACTATGGCTTCCTGCCCCCCTAGTCACTGTGGTGCACGCTGTTGTTGTAATTGGTGGGTGGGTTCTGTCTTTGAGACAGCTGTTGTTGTAATTGGTGGGTGGGTTCTGTCTTTGAGAGAGCTGTTGTTGTTGGTGGGTGGGTTTTGTCTTTGAGACAGCTGTTGTAGTTGGTGGGTGGGTTCTGTCTTTGAGACAGCTGTTGTTGTAGTTGGTGGGTTCTGTCTTTGAGACAGCTGTTGTTGTAGTTGGTGGGTGGGTTCTGTCTTTGAGACAGCTGTTGTTGTAGTTGGTGGGTTCTGTCTTTGAGACAGCTGTTGTAGTCGGTTGAAGGGTTCTGTCTTTGAGATGGCTGTTGTTGAAGTTGGTGGGTGGGTTCAATCTTTGAGACAGCTGTTGTTGTAGTTGGAGGGTGGGTGGGTTCTGTCTTTGAGACAGCTGTTGTTGTAGTTGGTGGGTGGGTTGTCTTTGAGACAGCTGTTGTTGTAGTTGGTGGGTGGGTTGTCTTTGAGACAGCTGTTGTTGCAGTTGGAGGGTGGGTTCAGTCTTCGAGACAGCTGTCATTGTAGTTGATGGGTTTTGTCTTTGAGACAGCTGTTGTAGTTGGTTGGTGGGTTCTGTCTTTGAGACAGCTGTCATTGTAGTTGGTGGGTTCTGTCTTTGAGACAGCTGTTGTAGTTGGTTGGTGGGTTCTGTCTTTGAGACAGCTGTTGTAGTTGGTTGGTGGGTTCTGTCTTTGAGACAGCTGTCATTGTAGTTGGTGGGTTTTGTCTTTGAGACAGCTGTTGTTGTAGTTGGTGGGTTCTGTCTTTGAGACAGCTGTTGTTGTAGTTGGTGGGTTCTGTCTTTGAGACAGCTGTTGTTGTAGTTGGTGGGTGGGTTCTGTCTTTGAGACAGCTGTTGTTGTAGTTGGTGGGTGGGTTGTCTTTGAGACAGCTGTTTTCAAGAAGAGGGTGAGCAGGACAGGAGTGGAAGGAAAGGGAATGAACACGACACATGAGGGTCGTTTCAGGAAGGTTCTGTATTGGTTTTGAAGTACAATTTGTAGCAATGTTTGACAATACATGAACCGCTCATCAGTGTGACAAAAAGGTAAACAGCCAAAATTTAAACACCAGGACCAGTCCGGTCCAACTGATTGTCACGTTTACAATTGCTGTGACGGGATCAGTTGAGCTGTTCAGAACTCTTCTCACTGACATCGAGGAACAATGATTCCAGTAAATTTCTATTCACAAGAAACATGCAGTTGCTTCCCTTAGCATCACAAGCAACAACACACACACAATTTCAAGCACACAATCATTCAAAGCACTACAAAAAATAAAGGCCATTACACTGTGTTGTCCAGATCTGGAACAACAACGTTCTGAGGGACCAGTACATGGGCAAGCACGTCTTCCTGTCCACGGACGACTTCCACAACAGTGCCCAGGAGGTGAACCTGTTCGGCCGCAAGAACGAGAGCGCCACCCAGAGGCCGGGCAAGCTGCTGGTCTACATCACCCAGACACGTCAGCTCACCTCCATCTGAGCTGCCACAACACTTCTTTCTTGTTTTATTTTATCTTATTTTTTACATCATTGCTGTCATGTGATCAGCCATCAGAACAACATTTTCTTATTTCATTTTTTTAAAAATTGGTATTTTTGCTGTCAGCTGATCAGAACATATGGGGAAGTTGATTGCAGCGATAGTCCAGAACTTGCCTGCAATGTCCTCTGACTTCTGTTCGGGAGACAAAACTGTGGAAGAGTCTGAAGAAGTAGGGAGTAATGATGCTGGTAAGCTGAATGCTTGCAATAGGATCAGAGTTGTCACCGGAGCAAGATCTTGCAATGTCTTGATTAAAAGTTTTAATGAGCAGCTGCTCAGAGCATTTATTTGAAAGGGATACTTTGTGAGCGGTCCACATGGTGATCAACATGATCGGTCAAGGAAACAAGGTGCAACGTGATAGAGATCCAAGGTTCTGTCTGGTAGTGACAAAAGTTACTTTTTGCTGGCATTGAATTTCTAAACAGTATGGAGCTCATGATTTTATCAGTTGTGCTCTGCTTGATGACTTGTAGTTTGCTTGGAATGACATGTTTGTACCGGTTACCTGTTGTTACAATGGCATTCATATCTGTATCGCATGACACGTTTGTGCCGGTTACCTGTTGTTGTAATGGCATTCATATCTGTATCGCATTTCAAGCAGTGTTTATTTAGCGATATTATCAACATGGTATGATGTAACCACCTGTTGATCAGTGCATGAAAAACTGTTTTAAAAGCTTAGCTTAGTCACCAGTGTAGAGATTAGCAGTCATGCTGAATTACGCTTTGCTTTGCCTGATTGGTCATATGCTGATGGTGATGTGAGTGGTGAGATGTTTGACAGTCAGTTTTCCAAACGGAAGGGGACAAGAGGCTGCAGTGTTCAGCGTGTTGTGGTGAAGTTTGTCAGCTGTCTTGCCAGACCCTGTGGGAATCTCATTTTTGTCAGTCTGTCTTCTGAATTTTACACTCGGCTTTGTATCTTTGTTGTTGTTGGGTTTTTTACATTCAGAAAATCGTTTTTGCCTTGCTCTTGATTTCGATACATGGCCTCAGTGGGGAAAAGCCAAGGGATTCCTCAGTCTACACCTGTTTATGCTGGGTTCTGTCTTCACACCACGGCTAACTGAAAGTGGAATGGATCAGATGGGACAGACTACACCTGTTTATGCTGGGTTCTGTCTTCACACCACGGCTAACTGAAAGTGGAATGGATCAGATGGGACAGACTACACCTGTTTATGCTGGGTTCTGTCTTCACACCACGGCTAACTGAAAGTGGAATGGATCAGATGGGACAGACTACATCTGTTTATGCTGGGTTCTGTCTTCACACCACGGCTAACTGAAAGTGGAATGGATCAGATGGGACAGACTACACCTGTTTATGCTGGGTTCTGTCTTCACACCACGGCTAACTGAAAGTGGAATGGATCAGATGGGACAGACTACACCGTGAGCAAGAGAACCATTCTCAATGCTTCTGTCTGATGTGGATACTTATCGATACTTATATAGCATCTATCCTCCGTCGGAGACCAAGCTCTAAGCGCTGTACAGGCAATTCAGTGTATGCACACACTGACATACACACACTGACATACATACACTGATATACACACACATGACATGCACACACACACGACATGCTTGCACACAGATACACACATAGTGAAACTGAAGAGTGGACAGACAGAAGAACCAGGGGGAGGGGGGAGGGAGGGCAAGGACGGAAAGACTTGAAAGAACTGATTGATGTGGGTACTTACATAGCACCTATCCTCGGTCGGAGACCAGGCTCTAAGCATTTTACAAACACGAAGTCATTTGCTCAACATGCTGCTTACCTAGGTAGAGACTGACAGCTGCCATTTGGGCGAGTATCATTTGCTTACTGTGTCATTCAGTCAGGTTACACACACATACACGCTCATACAGACATCACTCACTCACTCATTCCCTCGACCGCTGGGGTTGTTGGGGGGACATGAGGAAGATGTCATAGCTTGCCACTCCGTTCTGTTGGTAGCTGTCGTGAGGAGATCTGGCATCGTCATTTTGGTCCATTCCTTGACGTTGTCGGACCAGCTCTTTCTCTGCCGTCCCCATCTGCAGACATACAGACATAAGAACAGGAAATGTTTTTTTGAGAAAGGAACTGTTTTCTTTCCGATGATTGATGATCAGAGTGCTGTTTCTTCTGAGTCTCTGTGCTTTGCTGTTGTTGGCTTCTGTGTAATTTATGTGGTTCTGGGATTGGTGATGATTTTATCAACTCTTTCACTAACCCAGGTGGTGCTTCTTTATACATTTACGTTTTTGACCTGTACTTGTTCTGTTTTTGGACTTTAAACAGTTCCTGACCTATTTATTGCTTTTGCTTACTGTACATGCTTTTTGAGTTGAGTGATTTTTAATGCAGTGGTGTGTGCATGTGCAAGTTAGAATTTTATACAATGCTGTATTTGTTGCCTGCAAGAAGTGTCTAACAGATTGTGCATTTGTATTTTATGTGCATGAAAATATCTAAAAATTATCGATTAAATGGATAACAAATAGAGAGTCAGATCTGTTTTTCAGTTTCGGTTGTTGTTGTTTTTTTTTGCCTGTATCTGCATTGAAAGCTGTCAGGAAATTATGACATTCAGGAACGTCTCTCCCAGCAGCAAATGTTATTTCTTCTATCTTCCTTCAGAACATCCTGTCAGAATTCCTCAAGTTGAAAAGAATGTCAGAATATCTGTCCCTGTGGTCCTGATCTGACATGCAGGCAGTGGTTGCTTTGGGCGGTGCTGCAGCGAGAAGACATGAAGAGTAGCAGAAATGGAAGGGAGAGAATTCTGCTGTGAAGGACAAGAAGAGTACCTCTTGCACCACGTGAGCACTTGCTGTCAGGCAGGTGGATGAAAGAGACAGACCCAGAGCCAGAGATGTCCTTTGTCTCAGTGTTACTGGCAGGTTGTGTCAGGGTGATGTGACCACTCTGTCCTCCGTCAGTGGGGACATTCTCTCTCTGGAAGGCTGGTCCCGTGTCGTGACGTGACGTTTTTCTGTTCTGTTTTCTTTTCTGCCTTTCACTGTCCCTTGTTGATCCCTTCATTTTGCAGCAGAGTGATGCCAGGCTTAGTCTCTAGCTGTCTTGGGTTCTTTTCCGTGCTTCTGAGTGCATGCTGCATTCAGGAGTTTCTGTTTATTGTCACATTTGAAAGACGAGCGCCCAGATCACCACTTGAGGTCTGATGGGTTCTGACCACAGATCTAGGGCGTTTCTTTTTCATTTCCTAGGCAGCCATGTTTTCCAGTAGATCACTTCTTTCCTTGGATAAGCACCTGTCTTTGTTAGGTCCTGTGTGTGTTTGTGTCTGTGTTGTCATTTGTTTTTTTTGGTTTAGTGGATAGGGATGAAGTGGGTGGAGAAACCATGGCTGAATCCGTCAGGTGTGGGACTTGTGACACAGCGTTCACCAGTGATCAGGGTTCGAGGCCCTGTTTCAGCATGGTGTCCTGTCCTCAGGATACTCTGAAAGTCTCTCTGAAAGCGTTTGATATCAACCCTGACTCCTGGGAGGAATCTGCAGTGGACCGTAACAAATGGCGCGCTGCTGTGCACAAAGGCGCCAAGTTGTGCGAGGCCAACAGGACTGCTGCAGCTGTTCAGAAGAGGCAGGCCAGAAAGTCACGGGCAAACAAGCTCCCTGACAATGATATGCCTGTCTTTGTCTGCCCCAACTGTCAGCGAACATTTCGTGCGCAGATTGGACTATTCAGCCATCTGCGCACTCACAGATAGACTCATGAGCGTCCTTCCCCCTACCCCACCACCACCCTACCCCCATCCCCCATCTGGATGACAACGATGGTCATCATCGATCTCGATGGACACACCACCACCTGTCCTCAGGGAAAGGCAGTTCGCTCCCATTTCCCTCACTCCAGCCAGGTGTGAATGGGTGCTGACTGCGGGTGGGGAAGGCCGAAATGGCGGAAGGAGAGGATTGGGCCCTGCTTTTCTATGCCGTGCACTGGACACTGGGGATATGAATGACCATAAAAGGCTATGGGACCTCTGACCTTTCAACTTCAACCTCCCATGGCATACCTGCTGCGAAGTTAGTTCTGCGGTCTGTAGTAGGCATTGTGGGTTGGACGGACCACAGATTGAAGAGTTTCCTTCACCGGTCTTTTGTCTTATTGACTTGCTCACATTTTATTTGTGACTTTTTGTATCTTTTTCTTCTGAATTGATTCCACATGTGCTAAGAAGGATTTATTGCAGCTGTGTGTTTCTCATTTTGTCTCTCACTTTTTGTGTTTGTTTTGAGGTGGTGGCGTGTTTGTGTTGCTTTTTGTTGCTTGTGTTTGTGAGAGCTCCTCATTCAAACATTTGTGTTGACGCAATTTTTCCGGTTTCTTTTAATTTTTCAGCTTATTTATGCATTTCATGTGTGCGTGTGTTTGTGTGTGTGTTGAATGTGCGTGTGTAAGCATGCGTATGTGCTTGGTTTTAAAGTGTGGCCTTTTTTTGAGTTGATAAGGATAACTCTGCATCATTGGTTATGGTTGGTTGTGTGGTGACAGCTACTTTTGTGGATAATTCATTCAGAGTGGTATGTAAATGGAACCAGTTCTCCCACAATTTAGAAATGAGTAATGCAGTTTAATCATACAGTTTAATCATGCAGTTTAATCATACAGTTTAATCATGCAGTTAGATTATTGCAAATTTGAAATGGTACAAATTTTTAATTTCTTCTTTTCATAAGATAGGGGATGAGTATGTGTATATAATTTTCTGCTGTTACTTTCATTCATTTTTGGGGAACGTGGGAATGCCCTCAGAATTTGCAAGCCGTAAGAATCTGGGTTTTCTTTGTTTTTTCTTCTTTTTTTTTTCCCTTTTTTCGTCTTTTCCCCAGTTCTCAGTAATTTGTTTGTCTCAGTCTGAAGGCATATCAGTAAAGTCAGTTCTGTTGCATACATGTTCCCTTGGATGAAGTGGTGATCACATGGCCATTAGGAGTTTTTAGCGGGTGTTTTCTCGATGCATTTATCAGCTTGGTATGTTTTTTTTTTCCATCTTTTTGAGAGCTGTTTTATCCGATGTTCTAAAAGCGGCGCCACGCTTAGTCAGGTTTCTGATTCCTGCTCCTGGTGTGAGGCGTCAGCCTGACGTGTGTGTCTTGTTTCATCCTAGATTCTTTGGTTCTTACTTCACATGTCAGGGTTATTGAAAGGTGAACAGGATCTGTGTATTGTGGCAGAAGGGGCTGGGGAATGTCTGCACAAATCTGTTCTTGTCCTTTGCTGCAAACAAGGCTCTGGCAGCTGAAAAAGTTGAAGATAAAAAAAATGGTCTTGATACACACACACACACACACACACACACACACACACCGTCTAAAAACACTTATAGTGAATAGACGTTAAACTGAAGAAAACACACACCCACACGTGCGTGTGCTCACACACACACACACACACATACACACAGAAAAGAAAGAGCAGGAAGGTTTATTGGTTGAAAACTATGAGCGTTCTTTTTGTGTGAAATCACTGTCCATAAATGTTATTGTTCAGCATTAAGAATTCAAAGTTAAGCCTTGCACTGTATAATTATGAAACAAACAGATTATCATTGTTTGTTGTTTTTTCCTCAAATGATGATTGCATTCATAAGAAAGATTAATGGAGCTCTCATATGTATGGACTTTTTACCTGATGGGCTTCAGTATTTTGATATTTACTGTGTTTCTAATGCACTGAATAGTGGCATTTTTAACAGCGCACATTAAGTGTGGGGATTGTATTGCTTTGGGACGTTATATTGCGCACAGCTGTTTATAGGTACATGACTTGAGAATCCATCTCCATGTTT
Source organism: Babylonia areolata (assembly GCF_041734735.1). Classification (NCBI taxonomy): domain Eukaryota; kingdom Metazoa; phylum Mollusca; class Gastropoda; order Neogastropoda; family Buccinidae; genus Babylonia; species Babylonia areolata. Next base: position 28,659,580 of record NC_134888.1, on the reverse strand, counting down.
GAAGCAGATTTGCTCTGTGTAGGCACAAAAATGAATTGCCTTTATTGATTCTTACAGCTGTGTACTGATACATGTTCATGATATAATTGCTACATGGTTACCACAGAAAGCTGTTGTTGTTAGTTGTCAATTGATGTGTCTTCTTAAATACTGCACACAGGTCTGCTTCCACCTTCACTTGGACAACTCTTGCTCAGTGCAAACGTTTGTGAATCTTTTTATTTCTCTTTTTCAGGAAATTCATATCAGTTTGCATGCGTGCACACATACACAAATGTATGAACAAACCCAAGAAACCTTTTACAAGTAGTTTTTCTTTCAATAGTATCTGTAGTTACTTCTTACTTTGCTTTTGCAATGAGTTGATCTGCAAACTGCATGTTGGCAGGGTTTGTGAATGCTCTTTGTAAACACCCACAAAAAGTTCTTGTGTAAACACCCACAATAAGTTCTCCTTGTGTAAACACCCACACAAAATTGTCCTTGTGAAAACACCCACACCCACACAAAGTTGTCCTTGTGAAAACATCCACACAAAGTTTGTCTTTGTGAAAACACCCACACCCACACAAAGTTGTCCTTGTGTAAACACCCACACAAAATTGTCCTTGTGAAAACACCCACACCCACACAAAGTTGTCCTTGTGAAAACATCCACACAAAGTTTGTCTTTGTGAAAACACCCACACCCACACAAAGTTGTCCTTGTGAAACACCCACACAAAATTGCCCTTGTGAAAACACCCATACCCACACAAAGTTGTCTTTGTGAAAACACCCACACAAAGTTGTCCTTGTGAAAACACCCACACAAAGTTCTTGCGTAAACACCCACACAAAGTTTGTGTGTAAAGACCCACACAAAGTTCTCCATATGTTAACACGCACACAAAGTTCTTGTGTATAGACCCACACAAAGTTCTTGTGTAAACACCCACACAAAGTTCTTGTGTATAGATCCACACAAAGTTCTTGTGTAAACACCCACACAAAGTTCTTGTGTATAGATCCACACAAAGTTCTTGTGTAAACACCCACACAAAGTTCTGTACAAAGTTCTTATGTAAAGACCCACACAAAGTTCTCCTCGTGTTAACACGCACACAAAGTTCTTGTGTAAACACCCACACAAAGTTCTTGTCTCAGTCAATGCCATTTGCTTGGCAGTGCATTTTGTCAAGACTTTGTTGTTATCACTCAGATGAGGTATTTTGCAGTTGCTTTGAAATCTAGCAGGAATTAATCTGAAACATGAAAAGTTTGTTTCTTAAACATTTTGAAATACCATTGTTGTGAAGCTGCTGACTTGCCCTGGAGATTTACATCTCTGTCCATTCTGATAACACTGTTGCTTTGATAATGAATGGAGAGAATGGTTGGACAACAATCATTATAAAATGCTGATGACATGGTTTTATCATGCAGGATGTCTTGAGAGATTTACACCTCTGTCCATTCTCACAACACTGTTGTTTTGATAATGAATGGACAGAATGGTTGGACAACAATCATTATAAAATGCTGATGACATGGTTTTATCATGCAGGATGTCTTGAGAGATTTACACCTCTGTCCATTCTCACAACACTGTTGTTTTGATAATGAATGGACAGAATGGTTGGACAACAATCATTGTAAAATACTGATGACATGGATTTTTCATGCAGGATGTCTTGAGAGATTTACACCTCTGTCCATTCTCACAACACTGTTGCTTTGATAATGAATGGACAGAATGGTTGTACAACAATCATTATAAAATACTGATGACATGGTTTTATCATGCAGGATGTCTTGAGAGATTTACACCTCTGTCCATTCTCACAACACTGTTGTTTTGATAATGAATGGACAGAATAGTTGGACAACAATTATTACGATTTACTGATTACGCGGTTTAATGGTGCATTGTCCAAGAGATGTTCACTGATATCCCTTCTCAGTTGTCATGATGATCAGAATGGTTGGACAACAATTATTATGAATTATGTCCGAGAGAGCATCTGAAAGCTGAGTTTCTCAGCTCACAATGCAAGGAATAGTCAGTCCTGTTCAACATTACTTCCTTTGACATACTATGTTCTCCTGTTGCATTGATTTCTGTGATACTGGATTGATATTCAGATCTGAAGTTTACTGGAGTTGTTGTTTTATGTGGCATTGAGATAAAACAGTATGGAAATGGTTTAGTTCATTAAAGGGAGGGCATTTATGAAGAAATTGTCCTAAAAAAAACCAACAACCCAAAACACACACACACACACACAAAAAAAAGCGTAAATCATTACAGACTTCACACTAACTTGGGTAATGTTAGACGACCACTGTCCAGAACAAGGAATGAATGATGATTTGGAGTTGTAGTTTATAAAAAAAAAAGAAAAAAAGAAAAAAGAAAAAAAAGCAGATGTGAAATTATGGAGTACCAGTCTGCAGCCGGCAAAATACCTGTGAACATCAGAGAGAAACGGTACTAACATTTTTTGTGTTTTTTAAAACAAAATTAATTGACAGTAATACTCAAGAGAATCTTGCTAAAAGTATCATCACATTTTCTGCCGATGGAGAGCTTCTCTAATCTATGTGCCTTCTGACATTATACAGCTTGAAGCGACAGATCTCACCATGAGTACAATGAAAGTTGATAGATGATTGCATATAACCTATTTCATTCGTAAACATATCCTTCACAAGATATCTTATAAATGATGTTTAGGGGCAACAGAAATTGATTTGGAGTCTTTAGCAATGTGTAAGGGACAAATGTTCTCTTTTTCTCTCCCTCTCTCTCTTAAATGCAGACAAATTTGTATCAAAAATGAAATTGTTAATGTACTTGTTATCTCCACAATCTACCTGGACATATCACTGCTGAGTCCTGTCTCCCCCTGGAGTTACGTTTGTAAAACCCTCAGAGACTGACCGGCAGTGCAATGGCCAGCCCAGATCTTGCCCACTTGTTGATTCTCGTTGTCAGAGCTTTTGAAATGCACTGTTTTCAGAACTACGCCAAAATGATCTGTGATTGAAGAGAAGTCGCTGATGCAATCCTTAAAAAAAAGAGCAAAATGAAAATAATAATGAATGAATTGCAAGATGTTCTGATATATATATACTCTCTTCTTTTATACATATTCTCTGTTCCTTTTTTTTTTTTTTTTTTACTTTGTTTCCACTCTGCTCAAGAGCTACTTTCATATAGTTTTCTGATTGTTCCCTCCTTCAGCTTTCAGATCTTTGTCATTTGGTTGTTTTGTTTTGAAGTGTGATGTATAAACACAAGAAGTTTTGTATTAAAACTTGAAAGCAATTTTTTTTTCTAGAAATTACACTCAAGATTGTTAATGGTCCCCTCACACCTCTGTCGACCTGTCTTGCCCCTCAAGATTGTTCATGCATCTTTCACAATTACCCAACCAGTTGCCTCAAAGCTCAAAATTGTTAATTCCCCTGTAAGCCCACGATTTCTTGCAAAGGGAGAGAAATCGTGGGATTGCGAGAAATTGTGGGCTTACGGCCCCTCTCACCTCCTCTGAACCTGTCTTTTACCCTCAAGGTCAGTAGTGATGCTCTTGCCTGAGCAGCATGTCCTCAACCTGCTGAGGGGTGCCCTCAAGAGTGCTAAAGCCCCTCTGGTCATTGTTGGTCATGGTACTTTACACCCTCACAGTTGTTAATGTTATACCTAAAGACTTTCTGCAATATAGTGATGTCTTACCACCCACTTTTTCTCCTCACATGTACCTCCAGAGTTAAGGACCTCTTTGAAAAATAGTGACGTCTTGCTACCTGTTGTTCTTTTTTCTCCTCTCTCCGTACATTAAAGACACGGTGAAGTAAGACAACTCCTCAGATATTTCCCTGACCCACATCCTGGCATTCAGTATCTGCACTACGTTTGCTGCACATTTGTTGATCGTTATTTACCTGTCACTTTATGATCATTATCTTACAAAGGGTAATAAGTTGCTAAAGAGCAATTCTCAGCTTTATACATGTTTCTCTGAAAATACTCCGAAATCCTTTTCATGTGTTGAATAGTTTTTGCATTTGCTAAAGAATTAGAGGGTCTATGTTTGTTTTTCGCTAGGAGGACTGGTTTGGGTGTGTTGTTATTACTAGTAGTAATAGTATTTTCATTCTTATCTGTTGATCTGTTTATCAGTAGTAGTATTATTGTCACATTTTTGTGTTTAATTGGCAGACTTGTGAATGTGTACAGATTTGTGGTTTAGTGCTTTGGAGAGCTTTGGGTAAAACTTAGTTGACTTTTTAGAGTGTGCTTGTAATTTTGCATATGTATTTTTTCCATCGTATTGGCTAGTAGTGTAGTGGTTCTTGAATTTTATTGTACATATTTATACTGCTGCCAATAAAATGTACTCAACAGCATATTCTACATTGATGTACACTTTTCGTGCTTGCCTGCAGCTAAAGTAAAGCACTTGTTTGTTCTGTATTCCATTTACACTGCAAATTGTAGTCCATATAACTGATATTAAGAGAAGTATAACAATAACTAAGGAAGAATTTTTTTTTTTTTTTTTTTTTTTTTTAACCTCAGCATTGTCCTTTGTGTTTTAAAAGAGAAGTATAACAATAACTAAGGAAGAATTTTTTTTTTTTTTTTTTTTTTTTACCTCAGCATTGTCCTTTGTGTTTTAAAAAAAAATTTCTTTAATGTTGTCGTTTTCTCAATGTTGGTTATTCTTAAATCTCTGTCATTTTGTTTGGCGTCATGGTCATCAAAGTTTATGTTTAGTATTTGATGCATGCTGCAATGAGCTATCAGTGAAACAGCTCACACACACACACACACACACACACACACGCACACACACTTTAAAAAAAACAAACCTACTGAAGGTACTGATTAAAAAACAACCACCACCCTTCACAACATTGGTGACCAATAACCAGCTTTCTCAGAAAGGACATGCTTGACTCTGAAAAGCAACAGTTTGAATAATGATAGGCTTAGGATGCCTTGAAGATGAACTTAAAATCAAGAAAATGAAATTGTGTAGAGCATTTTTTACATCCAAGAAAATGAAAGTGAATGTGCTGCCCAATACTTTCTCAAGTGCATATATTCCATGTTGGCTTAAAAAAAAAGTAAAGGTCACTGTGATTTAGCAAAGTGCACAAGAGAGGTTAATGAAACTTGCTCAGAAACAACTGTTATTTTGCTGTGTGTGTTACTGTTGTTCTTTTGAAATTGCCTTTTATGTGTTATCTTTGGATGTGTCCCTTTTTAGGAAACATACTGGAGTATTCATTTATTTTTTGAACAGTCTTCCTGTATTCTGTATCACTTATCTTTTTACTTTTCCTGAAAGTTGCGTTTATTTGTTTGTATTTCAGGCCCTTTTATTTTGTCGTGGGCGGACTAATATATATATATCTGAATGTTTTAAGTGCAATGAAGTGTTTAGAAATTTGGGATGACAGAACAGAAATTAACAATGGAATCTGTTCCTCATTTTTGGCCTCTACTTGGTGCAGAATGTAAAATCTTATTTTTTTTCTAAAGCTGTTTTTCTTGATATAAAACTGAAATGTGACTTGCATTTGAGGCTTTGTTTTTGTGAGCATTTATCTTTGTAAACCCCTTTCTCCTTGCTAAGTTGCAGGCACACTGGCATCGAGCCATCGCCACCCTTCACAAAGGAACAGTATATTCCCTTCACCAAGTGACGTGATGCTTTGAGATGTGAACAGTTTGAAGTGCTTTCAGGGTTGGCAGGCAACTTGACTTTGAAATTTTTTTCTCAATTTGAAATGCTGAACTACTATTATATTGTATTAAAAAAGTGCATGTTGTTTTTCAATACAAATTTGACTTTTTAAGCTAATATACTATGCTTTTCATATGTGATCTTAACTCTTGAAATAAAGTGAAGCACTGATTTTTTAATTGTTGTGTTGTGTTTCTGTAGTGATGGATGTCTGATTTCTTGGTTAGATGCCGTGGAACTGAAGTGACATTTTGATACACAGTGTCTGGCTCCAGTTTGTGTGCAGTACAGAGAGGCCAGAATCAGAACAGCTTCATCATCTCAGTAAGAAAAATGCAGTGTGGTGATGTCTGCGATATATATATACACACTACAAGTGGGACAGTGCAATTTGACGTGAAACATTTGTAACACAGACACACAAAAGAGTCATAGCAAAGCAGGCCAAATGAAAACCTCTTCTCTCTCTCTCTCTCTCTCTCTCTCTCTCTCTCTCTCACACACACATGCACACTGAACACTTCTTTGCACGTGCACTTGCACAGCATACAGAACAAATATGGTGATGAAGTCCATGTAAAACACACCACCAAGATGAAGCAAATAAGACACAGAAACGTCACTTACAGGTATAGATCATCACTACAGGTATAGATCATCACTTACAGGTATAGATAATCAATTACAGGTGTAAAAAATCAGTAACAGGCATACAAACATCAGTTACAGGCATAGATAATTACAGGCATTGATCATCTATTACAGGCATGGATTATCACAGGCATAGATTATTACAAGCATAGAAACATCTATTATATTCATTATCATCAATTTGGGTGGGTGGATGGGTGTTTGTTGTGTGTGTGTGCTGTGTGCGTGTGTGTGGCAGTGTGCGTGTGTGTGTGTGTGTGGTTGCTCTGGCTTTTTTCCATTGCAACAAGCAATGGTTGCACTTTTCCCGTTTTCTGCTGTCATCTTTGCCACTTCAGGACTCAACATTGACACACTGTGACGCGGGAGTCCCCACCGTGCGTCAGAGTATCACGTGCCTGCCTGTCGACAGCAAACAACGCTGCGTGCGTCCACTGTTCACCTGGTTGTGGACTGTTCAGTGCTCGCACAGAACAGAAAGGATACAGGAGAGGGGACGGGTGGAGAGCGGAGGTCAGGGAGTCGGGGTCGAATTTCTAGTTCGCCATTAGCTTGTTCGGTTTCTGTTGAAGCCCATGTGCCGAAAAGCTTGTTGTGCAAAACGAGGGCGCCATGTTTTTTGTATGTGCTTTCCCATGTGTGTGTGTGTGTGTGTGTGTGTGTGTGTGTGTGAGAGAGAGAGAGAGAAAGAGAGAGAGAGAGACAGAGACCTGGTGAGGTTTGCAGAGTAATATAAGGTTAGTATTGATTAGTCATGGGGTACAGTGTATTAGTATTTAACTTTTAGTCAGTGTGTATATTGTATTGTTATTAATTTGGCATTGAATATCGTGTTTTTTTGGTATTAATTAGTTATAGAATATGGAGTTAGAGTATAGAATTGTTGGTATAAATTTAGTCAAGGTATATGTAGTATTAGTGTAGTGTAATATTACCCATGGTGTATATATATCCGCCTCCCTATCACCAAGGACGTGCTGCAGCAGCAAATCCAAGCAGCTCTCCAAGAAATTCCTGCATCGACTGATGTAGTATTAACCCCGGGGTCCATGAAGACCAGCGATAAATGACCCCCGGGGGGCAAATTTCAGCTGGTTACAACTGGCCATTTCTTATTGGATTTACCCCCTCTCGGTCACAATGTTTAGTGGAAAATATCTTCCAATGAAGAGAGACGGGAGGGGGGGTATTCGATGTTTGAATTTTGCGGTTTAGACGTTGTTGTTATGTTTTTTTAATTTTTAAAAAAATTTTCATACTTATCCCGATTTTGATTCAGGCCAGTCGAGATCTTTGTTGACTTCGCTGGAAAGACACGCGGGGTAAATCTGGCTTAATCAAACCTGACGTCTGCCCCCCCCCCCCCCCATGGCCACCCCCATCCCCGCTCTCGCCCGCAATTGAGGTTCAACCCCACGAGGCGAGGAGGGCTGTTCACTCTACTTCCTTCAGCAAAGAAACCTGAAGCCTGAACTGAAAGCTGCACCCGAAAGAAATTGTGGTTGGACTCCTCAACCTTTGCTTCCGTTAAGTTGTTTTGAGGAGACGTTGGTCAGTAAAGCCTATTCCATAGCGACACTCCCACCTTCCGTTAAGTTGTTTTGAGGAGACGTTGGTCAGTAAAGCCTATTCCATAGCGACACTCCCACCTAAGTTGCTGAACAAGAAAGTGGAAGGGAAAATGTACAGCTGGATACATGACTTCCTGCAGTACCGCACAGCACGAGTGAAACTGGAGGGCAAAACAAGTCACTGCATCACTCTCCAGCAAGGTGTGCCTCAAGGTGGAGTCATTTCCCCGACACTCTTCATCATTTTCATTGAAGATATCGCAGAGAAGCTAACCAAGCATGTCTCCAGAGCCCTCCACGCCGATGATTTTGCTGCTTGGAATCTGTTGTATGTCAACGACATCACAGACAACATCACAAAGCACGTCTCCAACAGTCTGCACGCAGACGACCTGGCAGTATGGACATCCGCTGAACACACCAGCACGGCCTCCTACCGGCTTCAGGAACTCGTCAGCAATATCGCCACATGGACAGACGACTGTGGTATTGAGCTCAACACCACGAAAACCAACGCAACACTCTTCTCTCTCTCCACCGCCAACGAGCAAGTCAAGCTGAAGCTTCAGGGACAGGTCCTGCCCCAGACGGATACACCAACATTCCTTGGTGTCAAGTTGGACACCCGCCTGACCTGGAGGCCCCAGATTGAGGAGATGGAGAGGAGAGGCATCCGCAAGCTAGCCCTGCTGAGGAAGCTGACCGGGACGACTTGGGGAGTGGACAGCAGGCTTCTCGCCAGGATCTACATGGGAGCGGTCAGACCCACCATGGAGTATGCCTCAACCTCGTGGGGCACAGCCTCCAAGACCAACAACAGCCGGCTCGGAAAGTCCAAAAAATGGGACTACGCCTCATACTTGGAGCCATGAGGTCCACTCCGATCCATGACATGGAGAAAACTGCTAACGTCGAGCCCCTGGAGAGAAAACGCGACCTGAAAGTCCTGATGCAGGGAGAGAAGCTCAAAAGACTGACCTCACACCACCTACACCACAGACTGGAGCAGCCCACCAAGAACCGTCTCAAACGTCAGAGCCTCAATCACCAGTATAAAGCACTCAGAGCACAGCACAGCGACGTTCTGGCGGCAAAAGGGGAGTCTTGCACTGACCTTGCCTTGCCTGATTGGAGGCTCGACCAAGAGATAGAGGCCACCATCAGCCTCAGAGTTCCTGGCATCACCACCAAAGACCAACAACAGCAACTCTCAAGATCCTGACTCTGGCCATGATAGAGGAGTCCTACCCAGCCAGCTCCTGGACGCATGTATGCACGGACGGATCAGCGGAGGAAGCCACACACAATGAAGGCAGTGGTGTTTACGTCAGATTTCCCGATGGAGAGCGCAGCAGCATCGCACTCCCTGGAGGAAAGCTCTGTTCCAATTTCAGAGCTGGTCCTGGCCGTTAAAACAGCAGAAGAATTCCTCTCCCCCTGTGGAAAGCCCCTTGGCAGCATCTCCATCTTCACTGACTCCATGTCCACACTCCTGGCCCTTGACTCCCCTGATCCTGGTCCACTGATCCAATCCCTCAAGGCCTCCCTCGCAACCCTTACCCAAACAGCCCCAACAACCCTCCAGTGGGTGCCTGTGCATGTACGCCACCCAGGCAACGAGCGTGCAGACCACCTTGCTAAGGAAGGAAGCCAGCTCACACGGCCAACCATTCCTGCCACGTCTGAGGAAGCTAAAACTCTCCTCCGCAGCAGATTCCGAACAGGCTGGGTCACCCTGAACGGAGGCTACCAGGATCCCCTAGGACACTGGAGAGGAGACACCAGACTGCCATCTACCGCTTTCGCACAGGACACTGCGGCCTCCGAGCACACCTGAAGAGGATTGGAGCGGCAGCCACATCCTTATGTTATTGCGGCCAGGCTGACCAGACCCCATCCCATATTCTTCAAGACTGCCCCCTGTATGAGAAGACGCGGCAGCAGTCCTGACCTGGGGGTGCGGACCTCAACACCAAGCTCTGGGGGACGGTAGCCGATCTTCGCCGGACGTCCGAGTTTGTGGCATCCCTCGGACTTCGACCCTGACTGCGTAGCTGTTGAACGCCAAAGAAAAAAAGAAAAGAAAAGAAAGCTGCTTGGAATGCTGCGGAACGTCTGAGCACTGCAAGCCACGGGATGCAGGCAGCACTGGGCCATCTAGGACAATGGGCGTCTGACTGGGGTGTTGAAATCAACGCAACCGAAACAGTGACCACAGTTTTCTCGCTATCGCCACAACCAGAAACAGCAAAGCTATCCTGAATGGAAGAGAACTGAAACAGGATGACACCCCCACCTACCTTGGAGTGAAACTGGACAAAAGACTAGCATGGAATCTCCACCTCAAAGAAACAGAGAAGGAAGCTACAAGGAAACTTGCCGTCATGAAGAAACTAGCTGGAACATCATGGGGTGCCGACAGTAACATCCTGAAGAAAGTTTATGTGGGCCAAATCAGACCCACAGTGGAATACGGCAGCTCTGGTTGGTCCACAGCATCAAACAAAACTCGTAGACAGGGGACAATTTCCATCCAGGGGACAGGGGTGGTGGCCGATCTTGACCAGCCACAAACGACCCTCGGGGATCCTTTCGGCCTGTCCAGAAAGAACGGTCTTGTGCTGGGTGTCCCCAGACTGCGCAGCTTGCAAAGCAACTGGCCAGCCGAAGAAACATGGAACAGAAGCAAATTTTGAGCATCTTGTCATTCAGATGAGACGATAAACCGAAGTCCCATGTACAGAATGCACTTGGCGCACTGAAAAATAACCCATGGAAATGAGAATGCTGTCCCCTGGCAAAATTATGTGTGAGAAATCCACTCTGATAGGTACACAAATATAAATCATATGCATTCAAGGCCTGAATATGCGCGTTGGGTTTTACTGCAAGTCAGGCATCAGCTTAGCAGATGTGGTGTAGCGTATATGGATTTGTCCGAGCGCAGTAACGCTTCCTTGAGAAAGTAAAACTGAAACTGAAACCAGAATGACTTTGGGGTAAACTCCATCAGGCTGCAGTTATGAAGCAGACTTTGCTCCGACCTTTAACAGATCATTTCGAGATGTTTCCACAATATAGGATCCATTGTCCACTTCTGCAAAGTTAATGTCTGATAAGCATTAATCAAGACCATGAAACGAATTTTATGGACATGGCGATTAACAAAGAATATGATACATGCTTGAGGCTGATGATGGAGCACAACTGGATACACTTTGTAGACGAAGACTTCTTTGTCATATTTGAGTTTCAGTGACGGGCGCAATAGCCGAGTGGTTAAAGCGTTGGACTTTCAATCTGAGGGTCCGGGGTTCGAATCACGGTGACGGCGCCTGGTGGGTAAAGGGTGGAGATTTTTTCCGATCTCCCAGGTCAACATATGTGCAGACCTGCTAGTGTCTGAATCCCCTTCGTGTGTATATGCAAGCAGAAGATCAAATACGCACGTTAAAGATCCTGTAATCCATGTCAGCGTTCGGTGGGTTATGGAAACAAGAACATGCCCAGCATGCACACCCCCGAAAGCGGAGTATGGCTGCCTACATGGCGGGGTAAAAACGGTCATACACGTATAAGCCCACTCGTGTACATACGAGTGAACGTGGGAGCTGCAGCCCACGAACGAAGAAAAAGAAGAAGAGTTTCAGTTTCAATAGAAGAATGTCTAACATTGCGTAGTATGTAAAAATGATGCTTTGGAAACACTAATCCAAAGCCATAACCATAAAACGAAATTTGTTCTGTTCAGCTGTAGAACCAGCAAAACCTATTGGGCGGACTTGACCATGTGGCGTGCTAAATAAAATCTGATGAGGAGGAAACATCTGGAAGCTTGTTCACAATCTTTGCTTTCCCTCGTAAAAAAGTTTTCATTTCAAGAGACTAAAGTCCTAAGTATCTTAAATGATTTACAGTTTCAGGACTTTTGCACACATGTGCATACATGTCGTATGAGTCGTTTCCGCTATGACATACTATCTTTATGGTATTCTGTCACCATGATATACTGTCACTATGATATACTGTCACTTACGGTTCCTATCACTAACTTCACATTTGTCATGTGATGCATCTATTCAAAGCATTTCGAAAGCAGTCTTTACTTTGAAAATGAAGTTGAATTATCAACATACAACAACAGCATTAAATGGACGTAACTGCTTAATTGTGTGCTATCTGTATGTAGTTATAATTGGAAATATGTACAAATGAATACTAATATACAACATTTATGAACAATGAAAACAAGCTTTCCCCACCCACCAAATCGCACCAAAGAATTGTTAGATATTTCACATTTTTAACCATTCACAAAACAGGCGATGTTATATGATATGTGATATGATACTATAACGCTTTGCATTGCTTAATAAAGCATCCCACTCAAAGCCAGGTTATGACCATACACTGCACAGACCTGATGCGTTGATGTCTCTGTCATGTCAACGTGAATTCACCATGGGATTCCAGCCATTTTAACAGCTTGGTTTCTTGGGTTTTCCTCCGTTTTTCTGCCAATGCATTGAACGTATATATGAAAGGATTAATGGCAGAGTTTAATGGTAAAACAAATATCGCTAATGCCACATTGATTTCACCAGGAATGGGAGTACCAGCCAATGCCAAAATACCACACAGTCCAATTGGAAACCAGCACAGAAAATCGGTCACTGCAACTGAAATTAGCCGGCGAGCTATGGTCATGTCACGTGACACTCTCGTGGTGTCTGTTTTCAAGGAATTATTCTGTACTGACCAGTAGACAAGCGTCTGGCCAGCAGAAATAGACAGAAACAGAATAAAATTCATAACAATTAATACACCAAAAGAATACATTTTCCCTTTAAATTGTTTCCTTGTGATTGGGAGTGGAATACAAATACCTGTCTGACTGTAGAATTCCCAATGTGACGTCATTGGAAGTAAAGGCAACAATGCAAGAAACCAACCAAACAGCCAAGTGAAAAGACATGCCACTGTTGCTGACTTTTTCTCAAATCGTAGGGTGCTGAATGGAAAGCGAAGAACAAGAAAACGATCGAGTGTGATGAGCGAGATCATGAGAGCTGACACCTCACTGGACAATAGTGATAGAACACCAGCTGCCTTACAAGTCACGCTGTTTTTCCATGTGTCATCATGATAGAGATATCTACCTCGGAATCGCTCATCAGCCTGTCCAATAACAATGATGTAGACTCCCATCAGACAGTCGGCCATAGTAAGGTTGGTGACAAACACACTGAAGCCACTTGAAGAGGTCTTATTCTTCCCAAACAAACGCGCACACAAACAACAAACGTTTCCTGATACAGACAGACATGCAATCATCCACAGAAACACGCGGTATGCCCAGGATTGCAACAAATCTTCACAGGAAGAAATTTCATCTTTTGGTGCATAGCAATATGAATCGTCAAATTGATACGGAAGTACTTCATTGCAGCAGAGCTTATAGTTTTGAGTTGATATGAGTTTTAGATGTGAGAGATCTTTAAAAATATCAGGTGGAAATGTTTGCACTGGGCTTCCATCTAAACACAGTTCAGTTAAATCTGGTGTGAAGTGAAACGCACCAGGAAGGATAGCATGAAGGGAAGTGAAAGACAGATTCAGTTTCGTTAGATGGGGAAATGCCAAGAAGACTTCTCCATCAAATACAGCAATTTTTGTGTATGACAGATCAATCAGTGTCAGTGCTTTTAACTGTATGTCAGATGGAATGTTTAAATGAAACATGGTGATAGGATTGTGTGACAGCGCCAGTGTTTGTAAATTGTCTAAACCAAGGAAAGAACTGATGTTTACATGCTGCAAGATGTTGTAACTGATGTCAAGAAACTTCAAGTTCAACAACTGTACATAAGTCAGGAGGGTCAGAGAACACTGAGCAAGGACCAGGTGTACAAGGTAGGTGAGGCTGCCCACGTCAGACAGTGACATACCAGTACCTGTGGCGTCCAGAGAGCGTAGCCATGGGAAGTGTGCTGCAGAAAAAGGCTGAAGACACAGAAATGTTTGGCTTTGACAAAGGCATTCCGCAGGACAGGTCACATGGCAGGATAATTCATCATCGTGCAATGGACAGTGGGGCCAGCCGTCACATATATCATCACTGTGCACACATATTGTGGAAGCTCTGCACCTGAAAAATCCTGGACATGTCATTTCCTCACAACCTTCCTCATCTTCGTGATCTTTACAATCGTACATTCCGTTGCATCGTGTGTAGACAGGCATGCAGTCATTGAACTTTCCAGGACAGCGATAGTGACTGTCAGGGCAGGACTCATTGGAATTCATCTTCACTGCGATGAAACGAATCAAGCCATCAAATTTGGTAAAAGCAGGAGATGAAAAATATGGAAACGATGCCACTATATTTTTAAACAAACTACACGATTTTTCATCTGATCCGTCCAAACAGTGGGGCATTTGATCACAGACAGTGTGAAAGGACGCACACTGGCCATTTGTGCAAGCAAATGCCTTGACGCAAAGGTCATAATGACAGAAGGATTCATCACTTTTATCATGACAATCATAAATAAAATTACACACTAGAGTGTATGACACACTGGTGATTTCACCCCTGCATGTGTATGCAGGGACAGAAGTAGAACGGGGCTGTGATGAATGCAATGCAGTGTTGTCTGACATTTGGTTGAAGAACGTACAAGACATGCGCTTTTGACTACACACTCCGTATCTGTCGGAACCACACAAAAGAAATGTGTGTGTCATGTGACCTTCAAGGCACTTAGTTATTGACAGTTCTTTTGTGGACAGCAATGATCGTGTTGTCATCAATGGCACCGTCTTTGAGTGATTTGAGTTCTCTGAAGTCCCGTTTCTTTCTACTTTACACATTGCGCCATATCCGGCAATCCACACGTCACAGAAAAGTCCCGAAATAGTGGAAAAATGGGCGATAGAAAAACACTCCTCTTTTCCACTACGCCATTTATTAAGAAAAGAAACACGGAGGGAATGGTAATGGACTGCTCTGTTCTCAGTTAGAGCATGTTTGTACATAGCGGGAAGTGAAACATCATTGTACCTCACACCAGTCAAAAGGCTAGAAAAAATTCGTTCGCTAAAACTCGTATTTGTCAAGTTTTTAAGTACATCATGCATATCACGCACACAGCTCGGGAAACTCAGTGTGCCTCCTAAGCTGTTACAGTACTCATCACCTCTTTTGTTAGCATGTTTCTTATCACTGTCAAATCCACGAAGATCAAAGGTAGCTGTGTAGCAACTGTTACAAATTGCTATCGAACCCTGACAGTCAGCGCTGCTGAAAGGACAGTGCTCTGTTTCATCCCGTCCATCCTCACACTCCGTCTTCAGGTTACAGTCCACGTGGTGCTGAAAACTGGAATAATGGTCCACAGAGCAGTTCCACAAACCATTGGGTGCTTGTTGAGGAGCTTTGTTGTAAGGCAGAAATGTAAAATACAATCGAAAGGAGGATTCTGTGTAATATATAATTTGCAAAGTGAGCCTTGCTGTTCTGTACAGGTGGGCAAAGTCAGACTCTCGAAGCAAACTGTACCAGGCAGAACTGTGGCTTTGTGAGAAGTGATGATGCAGGCGAATACCTACACGTGGCGGCTTGTTCTGCTTGTAACTTATCATGACAACGTGGCTGAGTGGGACATAAATGTTTTTCCACAAAACAGACTGATCGACGGTGACATTTTTGTTTAACGTAGCGTATCCTGACCACGGGGATGTCATTACGGAAACCACATCATCTGACTGCATGCATGAACGGCAATGTGTTTCTGTTGAACGGAACTCTCAGATAGCCATAACCTCACACAAACTCATCTTAACGTCCTAAAAAAAAAAAAGAAAAAAAAGAAGAAAAAAAGGGAGGGGTTAGGGGTGGGTTGGGGGGCAGGGGGGGGGGGGGGGGCAGAAGAAAACCCCAGGTAAAACTGAAAGGATTTCATATTGAAATTGCTTATACTGTTCTTGTGACAATTTTTTTAATCGATGAAAATGGGCGTGCTTTCAAGTAACGTGTAACTTGAAAAGGTGAAAGAGACAATCCTAGATTACCAGCGAGAGTGTAGTAATCACATTTTCCCACAGAGTTTAAAAGATAATATAAAAAAAAGGAGTTTATTCTGTGATAGACTTGCACTCAACACTAAGCATATGAAGGCTGACAACAAAACAAAAACTGATGGGTAATTTTTTGCATATTTTATTGATAGCCAATATACACAAATTTTGAATCTACAAAACAAAGGCAATGCAGTAGTAGAACCACTTCAGAGTAATGCTCAGTCTGGCTTCAAGAAAGGACGAGGCTACACAGATGCTCTCTTCACCCTCCAACAACCGTAAGAGAGCAGCTACATCCTGTCCAGGAGCAAGAATTTTACAGGGTCAACAGGAACAAGCTTTTGACAGGGTCGACAGGAACAAGCCTTTGACGGTGTCGACAGGAAACAGCCTTCGACAGGAACAAGCCTTTGACAGGGTCAACAGGAAACAACCTTTGACAAGATCGACAGGAACAAGCCTTTGACAGGGTCGACAGGAAATAGCCTTTGACAGGGTCGACAGGAACAGGCCTTTGACAGGGTCGACAGGAACAGGCCTTTGACAGGGTCGACAGGAACAATCCTTTGACAGGGTCGTCAAGAATTAGCCTTTGACAGGGTCGACAGGAAACAACCTTTGACAAGATCGACAGGAACAGGCCTTTGACAGGGTTGACAGGAAACAGCCTTTGACAGAGTCGACAGGAACAAGCCTTTGAAAGGGTCGACAGGAAACAGCCTTTGACAGGGTCGACAGGAACAAGTCTTTCACAGGGTCGACAGGAAACAGCCTTTGACAGGGTCGTCAGGAATTAGCCTTTGACAGGGTCGACAGGAAATAGCCTTTGACAGGGTTGACAGGAAACAGTCTTTGACAGGGTTGACAGGAAACAGCCTTTGACAGGGTCGTCAGGAATTAGCCTTTGACAGGGTCGACAGGAATTAGCCTTTGACAGGGTTGACAGGAAACAGTCTTTGACAGGGTTGACAGGAATTAGCCTTTGACAGGGTTGACAGGAAACAGTCTTTGACAGGGTCGACAGGAATTAGCCTTTGACAGGGTCGACAGGAAACAACCTTTGACAGGGTCGACAGGAAACAGTCTTTGACAGGGTCGACAGGAACTAGCCTTTGACAGGGTCGACAGCAATTAGCCTTCGACAGGGTGGATAGGAACAAGTCTTTGACAGGGTGGACAGGAACAAGCCTTTGACAGGGTCGACAGGAATTAGCTTTTGACATGGTCGCAGGAACAAGCTCTGAGAGGTTCTGGAACATAGGACGTGAAGGGGCGGCAACTCCTCAACATAACCAGGGCGACCTTTATCAACAGTCAAAGTGCGATATTGACCCCAAGCTGACTTTCCCACTGGTTCCGAGCGAAACCCGAGGTGACACAGGGTTGCGTGCTAACACCATTACTATTCAACGTGTACATGGACAGTCACCAAAGACGCCAGCTCAGACCCATATGCCCTAAGTGAAGTACTGTTCGCCGACGACCAACGCATCCAGAATGAAAACAAAGAACGGCCGCAAAGACATACAGACAACCTAAACAGCTCAACCTAAGCACGGACCTCAGATACTCGAGAAGCATCTTTGTTGAGGATGGGAAGGTGAACAAAGACATAGAGACTAGAGTCCAGAAGGCAATCTATGTCAATTATCAACAAACGCTCCTCAGTCCTGAAGCATCCAAACAAACCCATGGAAACCAAAGCCAAAGTGATCAGCGCAGTCTTTGTCAGTGCCAGACCTGGACTCTGAACAAAGCCCTGGAGCGCAAACTCACAACTCGTGAGATGAGATGTCTCCGTCGACCAGCAGGCAATCCCAGAAAGGACGGGGTCAGAAAGGAAGACACCAGAAAGACGGTTGGTGTTACACCGATCAACCAGTTCATATCGCACCAACGTTGTTTTGTCACCTAACATTGTCAGTCAACCTGCCAGTCCTGCAAGGCAAGGCAAGGCAAGGCAAGGCAAGGCTAGGGAAGGAAAGGCAAGGCTAGGGAAGGAAAGGCAAGGCTAGGCAAGGCAAGGCAACGGCAAGGCAAGGCAAGGCAAAGCATGGCAAGGCAAGGCAAGGCAAGGTAAGGCAAAGGCAAAGGCAAAGGCAAGGCTAGGCTAGGCCACAGAATACTAAATAGGCAGAACGGACATACGCGCCTTCGGTATGTTCCGTTAGTTTCCGTACATACTCGGGCCGCCATTTTGTTAACCCTGTACACGATTTGCGATGGCGGCTATTTCAACAGTATCAACACGTGGTGCGAAGTACTGCTGTGTAATTAACTGCAGTAATAACAGCAAAACCAGCATCGATGAAAGGACGGGCAGAACTGTGCGGATGTTTAATTTTCCCAACCCAGAGACGGAAAGAGAACGGTAAGTTCATATCTTTTTCCTTTCAGTTTGGGCATACTCCATGGGAGGCCAAGCTTCGCAGACTCAGCCTACGTTGATGTTTATATTTTCCTGTGATAAGACATCTGCGTTGCTTCGGGAGAAATGTATCGCCTGTGAGGAAACCGCTCATGGTGCGGAGAAGGGGGGTGGGGGGTGGCTTTCAAAGTGTCTTAAAGTACAGACAGAAATTGAGTCGTAGAAAACAAGCAATTCTGGCTGATTCTAGTCATTGTTTATACTGGCCGGAGTAAAGAGTCTGCTGCTCTGCGGAAAACACTGGAACAAAATAATGTGTGTGTGTGTGTGTGTGTGTGTGTGTGTGAGTGAGAGAATGCGAATGCGAATGCGAAATGTTTATTCAAATTTAGGCCTAAGCCCCTAATTGAAGGGGAAATCATATACAAAACAAACAACCAAAATTACAATAACACAGTGTCTAGTATTTGATCTTAACATAATTATTGTCATGAAAATTCAAATTGATACTATGATTTAAGTTACAGCCGTACGTAATCGTTTCAAGGCATAGTAAATGTAGAACGCAACATTACGCAAAACAGTTTCATTTCTAGATGACATAAGCAAATTAAATCTAAAGCGACATGGGCTATTATAAAACTTAGGTTGAATGTATTTTATCCTTAAGCCGTGAAAGACAGGACAGCAAAACATAAAATGAATTTCATCTTCTTCTGAATCACGACATAAACGACACTGTACTTTATCTACTCTTCTATCGCTAAATCTAAATCTATGGCAGGCAATGTCTGTTACGCCAACTCTTAATTTAGTCAGAGCACATTTAACATATCTATTCATTGCAATTTCAATATATGGTTCCACACTATTTGTCACTTTAAACATCCTATATTCAGCAAATCTATTGCTGTTCTGTACGTGATCATGCCAGCTCTGCCATCTACAGTCAACAAGTCTTTGTTTAAAACATTTCATAAATCCTGTTACATTTTCAACACCCTGGTTATCCGATACATAGGCAAATCCATAGGAACACAACATTTTCTAATACCTGTAGCCCAAGTCTTCTTACCATTATTGTCTAAATTATACAGCGACCTGTAAGCTTTGTATGGTAACCTATAACTATCCATTCTAGTTAATTTTAGCCAGTAATTAATACATTTTATATAAGAATTTAGATATATCGGGTATCTCCCAAGTTCACCATAAATAAAGTCGTTAGGTGTTCGCCTGTCAACATTCAAGAAACGTTTCATAGCAGGTGTGAGTGAGTGAGAGAGAGAGAGAGAGAGAGTGTGTGTGTGTGTGTATTTCAGTATGGATCTGTCTTTTTTTGTGCACCACATATTTACCATAAGAGTTGGTGAGAGGTTTTATGTATGAGTGCACTGTCACGGTGTGAGTAAATAAAAATACTTTTTTTTTTTTTTTTAAGATGCCAGATTGATGAGTACACTATTTTAATACAATGATTTTTAATACAATAATATACAGTAAATCCTCTCTTGGGCGGCCACCCCTTTAGCCAGGAAGTAGTGGCTGTAAATTAGAGGCGGCCTCTCAAAAGAAGTTTGAATTAATAAATATAGGAAGCAAAAGCGCTTGGAAACACTGAATTGCCTTCTTCTTTTTCTTCCTCGTTTGAGGTGGAAAACTCCATGTGAGAACCATCCCACTGGTACTGCTCATACAGTGACCGCCTATAAGGGGTTTTGCTGTTATAATGAAAAAATGTGTCCTTGTATGTTTTTAATGCTGAAGAGGAATGTTATCCAAACACGTATACATACACTCACAATCTCACTCGCGTTACAAACATGCACACAGAGTCATCTGAAGTGACTGACAATGTAATCACAGGCTAGAGTTTGCCAGTAGGCCTAAAATACTTTGGCCCAGTGATGAATAGACTCAGTCATATTCAGCTTCTTTACGGGTGTTATAGGGTAAATGTAATGAACTGCAGAAACAACGCGGACGCCATCCCCACCCCTCCTCTTTCCTTGCAAACTCCGCCTGTTAGTGTTACGCGCAATCAGTCGATCGGCGCAATCTAGCGAACTCTGATTCAGTTAAGTATGTGCACAGCCGAATTTATCTGGTCAGAAGCACATAGAAAGAAAGAAACAGATGGTACACTCAAAATCAGTGTGTGGTAAAACGAAACTTGGAAAGCGACTTTCCAATGACTCCGACATAAGGCGTGTGTGTGTGTGTGTGTGCGACGCCGCCTCTCACGAGTTACAGGGTAAAAAAGATGGCGGACGCCTTGGCCAACCGGAACGCGTTTTCCGATCGCGCGAAGAAGGAATGTCCCTTCTGCCTGTTTAGTATTCTGTGGGCTAGGCTGAGCAAGGAAAGTCAAGGTAAAGGCAAGGCAAGGCAAGACAAGGCAAGGCAAAGGCAAGGCATGGCAAGGCAAGGCATGGCAAGGTAAGGCAAAGGCAAAGGCAAAGGCAAGGCTAGGCTAGGCTGAGCAAGGAAAGTCAAGGTAAAGGCAAGGCAAGGCAAGACAAGGCAAGGCAAAGGCAAGGCAAGGTAAGGCAAGGCAAGGCAAGGCAAGGCAAGGCAAAGGCAAAGGCAAAGGCAAGGCTAGGCTAGGCAAGGCAAGGAAAGTCAAGGTAAAGGCAAGGCAAGGCAAGACAAGGCAAGGCAAAGACAAGGCTAGGAAAGGCATGGCAAGACTAGGCAAGGCCTGGCAAGGTTAAGAAAAGCAAGGCACACATACATAAAACAAACAAAATAGCTCCAGTAAACCAACAAATACAAACCGACATTTCAATTATCCTCAATAATTGTGTAACAATGCAAACAAACATAAACAAATCAACATTAGAGCACGTCAATTTTCCGGAATGCTTGAATATTTCCCCTGTCAATAGCCAAAGTTCTCTCGAAAAGAAATACGTATGGAAGAGACAAAAGATTTCAATTCTAACAATTCTCTTTTGTTTTGTGTTTAAGAAAACAGTAAATATGATTTTATGGAGTTTGGTGGGTTTAGTATGTGGACATACAATATATTTGATGTCGCCAAAGCACTCATGATATGATTACCTTTTCTATCGACTGAAAACTCCAAGAATATATTAATGACAGATTTAAAAAAAAGGAAAGATTACATGCTTAGAGAGAGAGAGAGAGAGAGAGAGAGAGAGAGAGAGAGAGAGAGAGAGAGAGAGAGAGAGTTTAACATATTAAGAGCTCAGAAAATTTTTATAGCAGCTGTCCGATCACCCAATGATAGCTTGAAAAAGGAAATAAAACAAAACAAAAGAAAACAAAACAGAGAACTATCTTTATTCCCAAAAGAAAGATTCAGTCAGCATGCTAAAAGAATAAGACGAACCTCCCCCCAAAAAACAACAACAACAGCAACAACAACAATAAAGAAACAATCAAACAAAAACAAACCCAACCCAAAACACAACAACAACAACAACAACAGCACACACACACACACACACACACACACACACACACACACACACACACACACACACACACACACACACACACAACAACAACAACAACAACAATGGAGCATATCAAAAGATGGCGTCTTGTCTATTATAAATATCTGTTAAATTCCGTGCGTGGTGCAAAATTAAAACTAATATTATTGATGAATACCAAACAGAGCTTATATGACAAATGTCTATATTCATATCAGAGACAAATCAGATTGATTTGTAAATTACATTGCCTCAGCCTTCACGGTTTGCTTTTATGCATGGCTTAAGAAAACAGAAGAAGAAAAAGAAGAGAAAGAAAAAGACGAAAACTTTGCCTCTTAAAGATTGGAAGTTATCGTCAAATCTATGAAGACGTTTTTCGATCTTGACATGTTCCATAAACATGTAAATGAATACTTATGTTCCATGAGAATATTAAATTACCAGTCAATCATGTGTCAACATGGTTCATAATATAACGGGGCTCGAGAGAAGATGATTCAGTCTATTTTCATCGGTTTCACTCTGCTTTGAGCATTATGTTTTCGAAAACGGGAAGGTTAAAGGTATCACTGTTAATGAAATAGAGCACACAATTAAACAAAATGTGCATTGTTCTTAAACAAAATTAGATAGTTGCGTTTTCACAGTAGAAAATGAAGCAAAATCTAGAACACAATAAATAACATCAATCAAAAGTCTGGTCAATGCATGAATTTAGATAAAATCCATACAGTTTGACCGGGTAATGAAATACGTTCTTCTGTTAAACATGCATCACATTTAAAATGAACTAGAAGAAAAGATTACATTTAAGATCAAGTAAAGTAACATTAAGAAAACATTTCAATCATCATTTAAAAGGAAAATATTCCATAAGCTAATTGTAACATGTAATAAAAAAAAAATAAAGGAATAACCCATACACGTTTTCCTTACCACAATGGAGACATCAGCGTTCACAAGGAAGGAAATGAAGACAACTAACTTTTAAGACATGAAATTACAGTGGAAAAGTCTAACACGCCACCAAGACCACAAGCATGCAATAATCCCAATCACACCACTCCACAGCATATCAAAATACCACGAATTCATGCCTAACTTATGGGGTGAGCACACACACACACACACACACACACACCTCTGTCCTGCCTTTCCCCAAAAATCTGCCTCCTGCCCACACTTCTCTCTTTACACACACCTTCATACATTCACACAAGCAAGAAAGACACCTGTTATCAAAGCAATAAATAAATCACAAGCAACTGGATAAAAAAACATTATTTGAGCGTGTCATTTATCACAACAGCAGCAGAGGGGGCGAATAATTTTGTGTACACATTCTTCTTTGCAAGAGGAATTTTACATCGTCTTCCAAAAGGAAGTTTCTGGATGACAGAGCTTTTGGATGAATGGAAAAAAAGAGAGGAAAAAAGTGTGCTTTTCTGCCGGGATTCGTTGCTGGAACTTGGTTATGATTTGTGCTGGCCAAATTCTCATCATTCGTTTCTTGTGTCACTCAGTCAGATTTCAGGCACGCATATATACACACTCAGACAGACATGTAACATTTTACGTGTATGACCGTTTTGTTTATTTACCCCGCCATGTAGGTAGCCATACTCCGAATGCTGACATGGATCACAGGATCTTTAATGTACGTATTTGATCTTCTGCGTGCGTATACACACGAAGGGGGGGGGGGGGGGGGGGCTGGCACAAGCTGGTTTGCATATATGTTGACCTGGGAGATGGGGAAAAATCTCCATCCTTCACCCACCAGGCTCCGTTACCGAGAGTCGAACCCTGGACCCTCAGATTGAAAGTCCAACGCTTTAAATTAACCACTTGGCTATATCGCCCGTCGTGAGAATAACGAGCGCGTGGCTGGCTGGCTGGCCATTGTTTGTGTCCGTGCAGTGTGGGGCTTCTCGCCTTCCATCGGCGGGAAACGTGACTCCGGGATAGGTCTCTTCACCGTCGTCTGTCAGGGCTGTCCTCCCGGCTGGGTGCTTCAAGGAAGGGGCAGAGTGGTGAAGACGTTCAGCTGCCGATACAGACAGTCCGTGAGGGTGTACGTTCGAATTCCACTCTGGCCATTTCTCCCAAGTTTGACTGGAAAATCAAACTGAGCGCCTATTCATTCGGATGAGATATAAACTGAGGTCCCGTGTGCAGCACGCGCTTGGCGCACTGAAAAAGAACCCATGGCAACAAAAGTGTTGTCCTCTGGCAAAATTCTATAGAAGAAATCCGCTCTTGATAGATACATAAATATATAAGCATGCAAGGCCTGACTAAGCGCGTTGGATTATGCTGCTGGTCAGGCATCTGCCTAGTAGATGTGGTGTGGCGTATGTGGATTTGTTCGAACGTAATGATGCCTCCTTGAGTTATTGAAACTAAAACCGAAACTGAAACTTCTGCCTGGCCGACAAGGTGCACGGTACCGCCAGTGGAGGCCTTGTCCTTGCCGACACAAACGCGCCATTCTTCTACTGCTCATGTGCGCCGGGATGACTTAGTGGTGACGCGTCCGCCCAGGAAGGGAGAGAATCCGGCCACAGGGGATCCAGTCCTATACTCGCCAGTATTATCTCCTTGCCTCGGACCTCGTGTGGTGGTCTCGGCGATAAAACAAGGCTCCGTGTGAAGCATGCGCGAAGCGCATGTTATAGAACCCACGGGAAGAAGAAGACGAAGAAGAAGACTGTCCCTGGCATAACAGCAAAGAAAAATCTACTAGACTCTAATATACTTGTGTATGTGTGCGCATAATTGAAACCTGAATGACAATAACTTTGTTGCGTTTTGTATTGCGAATCTACGACCACAAGGAGTAACCCTGTAATGTTTTTCTTCTTCTTCTTCTTTTATAAAATTTTTTTTTAACACGTGTCATTTAAGTACATTTTAATGAACAGTTCAACGTACGCTTCTCAAAATCAAGTCGTGTCTAAATCACGGCTGCTTATTGTGCTTTCGGACACGTTGGTCAAGAACATAACTGCGACATCTTACACAACACACACACACACACATACACAAACCAAGCGAAAGAGGAGAAATATCAACAATCATTGACGGAACACACCATTGGACTACGCCCCACCTCCTCCCTCATCTAGCAGCACATCCCTCGACAGCCCTGTTGATTAGGCCTAAATCGGTCGCGCCCTACAGCAACCTCTCTCTCACAACACAAGTTTTCATCGGCATACTGATGCTGGTCGTCACGTGGAACAAGAAGAAGAAGAAGAAGAAGAAGAAGATGATGATGATGAAGAACAAGAAGAAGAAGAAGAAGAAGAAGAAGAAGAACAACAACAACAACAAGAAGAACAACAAGAAAATCTGAAACACATGCATTCCAGAGTCATGAGCCTACGATAATCACGTGACACGGGGCATCATGGCTCCGTTCATATGTGTTTCAAAACTGATGCAGCTGAAAAAAGAACTACCAGGCCCATTTTGTGAATCGCGTAAAGAAATGGGAGCACACATTGTGTCGCCATGTCAAGTACGACAATCTCAGAATGGTCTGTATTTGTTACAATTAATGTAATTATTGTCAATAAAAAGTTAATCACTCGTCGAGCACTGGGATGTATTTCGTAGACAGGGAACTCAAAGTGCGCAGTTTATTAAATATTCTGATCTCAAACCAGAATTCCATAGTCTGTTACCCACGAACATGAGTCAATCATCTACTAAAAATTAAAAAAAAAGTTTGCTGTTCACTCTTCGTCTCTCTCTCTCTCTCTCTCTCAAACACACACACACACACACACACACACACACACACACACACACACACACACACACACACACACACACACACACACACACTATATATATATATATATATATATATATTCACATACACGAGTGTGAACATAATATAAAATTATTTTCATACACATTCATTTGCATGTATATAGTGTGTGTGTGTGTGTGTGTGTGTGTGTGTGTGTGTGTGTGTTCGTGCGCGCGCACCTGCGCGCGTGTGTGCGTGATTTATGTAGTTTTAATATTGATGCAGTTTTAAGACAGGGTCGTAAACATCCCGCAAAACGGAAGGCAGAGAAAGAAGGAAAGATAACCCTCCTTGGTTTATCGACAAGTCACTGCAGGAGTTACAGACCGTGACGTATCTTCGGTGCCACCGAGCGTTCGGACTGCTGTCACATTGCGCATATTTATTGTGCTGCCATCTTTATTTCCGTAACTCTCTCTCTCTCTCTCTCTTTGACGTACAGTTACAGTATAAAGCATATGATAACATTTGTGAAAAATGTGTTGTTTTCAAAACAAGTGCTGCAGGGAGTACAGATATACTTATCATTGGTGTGTTGAAAATGAATTTCGGTGACGATACCGTAAGATAACTGGCGAAGTACATTGCTGAAGCCAATGATTTTTGAAAGAAGAGTAATCCATGTCAATAGGTTAATTACGTTGATAGAAAAAGAATGCTTTTGTTTCATGAACTTGAAAAATGGATGGTCGAGTGTTAGTTTATTTGACTCCAAATATGTTTCTTTTTTGTTCTATGTTGTTTCATTATTTTCATCATTTTTGTTCTGATCTGCACCCCCATGTCACTAGACGTGTAACGTGTATGCTAGTGAGATTGGTTTGTTCATTCATTAATTATTATTAGTAATAGTTGTGGTGGTGGTAGTAGTAGTAGTAGTAGCAGTAGTAGTATTAGTATCATTGTTGTTGTTATGATGATGATGATGATGACGATGATGATTATCATCATCATTTCCATTATTATTGTTGTCACTTATTGTTGTTGTCATTTACTTATATATATACTTGATTATTTGATTATTCATTTATGTTATAAACTCTCCTTGATTTACGGGCTTATTTATTATTGTAACATACTTGTTTATATTTGAAGGTCGTTTTAGATGTTTTTAGTAATTTTTACGAGTGTGAAATGGAGACTGATGGCGGGCGCATGGATATTTGATGCAGCTGAGATTGTGTGCTTCTGAGCGTATGCAAATCAGCTGAATGGCTTATGTGTGTCTATATTTATACTACATAGGATTTAACTGTGTGCCACCACACCACCAAGCATATCTTTTTAAGGACAATAAATTATCTTGCGATCTTGTGATCTTGTGATTAAACCTGTGTTCAGTGTTCTCTCTCTCTCACTCTCTCTCTCTCCCTCTCTCACACACACAGAGCTTTCAAAAAGAGTATGTTCACAACGCAAGTAGCATGGCACCCATGCACAAATGAATGTCACTACAGTCCAACATGATGTCTGTGAGGAGAAAATGTCGGGTTTGCTCGTGATATTTCTGTGCCGAGGAGGCAAGGGGAGCATGTGAAAAAAAAAAAAAAAAAAAAAAAAAAATCCCCCAAGCTGGGTAGGATTCATCCTGCCTGGTTGACTGTGTTGTTCTGAGTAACGGCTTATTGTTGTTTTAATCATTTCGGCTACTGACAGGCAAGATCAAACCCGATAATCCTGGCGGCAGGTTTTAATTAGTTAATTATCTATTCATTTATTGCAATTTTGTTCAGAGCTGTGATCTCGGACTTCGAAATGTTTCTGTAGCAGTTAGCAATAGCGACGGTCCACACACTTTGAATGACAGCTCTGTAAAAGTGAACCATGATTTCGTTAGAATTTTGAGTCCAAACTTTTTCACCCGCCGTAGAAAGTAGGGGTGTTGGACTTTCTTGACAGATTGTTTTGTATTTTTCTTCTATTTTCACTGATGAGAAGTAATCAGTCCGGGATTTAGTTTACTGATAATCTCTACTTGCTTGTCTTCAATGACGAGGTATGTGGTCAGACGTGTCCTTGAAATCTAAAACATGTTCTGTTATTTTTTGATACGCTGAGTACTAAGTTGTTTTGATAACACCAGCTGACCCGTTCTGGGACTTGTGTATACGATTCTTTCGGGGCACATGAAAGGCCAGACTGAGATTTTCTTTGAAGAAACTGTCATTGCGTGATGGAGGAAGGTGGCAGAATGGTTAAGATGTTCAGAAGTACGTGTGGCTGTGGGTTCGAATCCATCACTCGCTCTTTCTCCCAAAGTTTGACTGGAAAATGAAACTAAGCGTCTAGTCATTCGGGTGTGACGGTAAATCGAGGTCCGGTGTGCAGTATCGCACTTGGCGCACTGAAAAAGAACCCATGGCAACGAGAGTGTTGTCCTCTGCCAAAATTATGTTGAAGAAATCCACTCTGAAAGGTAAACAAATATATAAGCTTGCACTCAAGGCCTGACTAAGCGCATTGGGTTATGCTGCTGGTCAGGCATCTGGCTAGCAGATGTGGTATGGCGTATATAAAATTAATTTGTTCGAATATAGTGAAGCCTCCTTGAGAAACTAAAACTGAAACTGAAACTCACGCACAGCTCACGCATCTTCTTCGGGGTCAGCCCTGGTTCAGGGTACATACGTGGGGTGGTGTCTTTGCGCGTGTAATGTGATTCCACAGCTTGGAACGAGGCGGTGTGGTCCTTTGCACGTTGAACGACACTGGCGCCCATGGGGGTGTGAGGGCGGCTTTTCCCTCCACGCACTTGCTCAATGAGAGCACTTCCCCGTGGGATACCGGTAGATACCCAGATTGTCCCTCACCCCGGAAACGCCTCCAGGGGTGCCATTTGACCGTTGGAAATGTCCCCCAGGGACATTCTCGCCGTTCTTAATGTCCTCTGCGGACATTTTCAGCGGCCAAGCCCACTCGTTGCGTTTTAGCCATTTTCAGAGTTGGGGGGACATTTCAGAACGAGGCTAAAACACAAGAAGGGGACATTCTGGCTGCTGAGAAACAGTTGCTGCAACATTTGGAATCACAGAACCCTCTAGACCCGTTTCAGTCAGCCTACCGTCAGTGCCATAGCACCGAAACCGGCTTGCTGCGAGTGGTTAATGACTTCCTTCAGGCCTCTGATACTGGTTGTGTCTCCATTTTGCCACTGCTCGACCTGTCTGCAACGTTTGACACTTTAGACCATGGCATCCTTATCACGCGGTTGCGTACCACTTTTGGCTGCTCTGGAACGGTCCTGGATTGGTTTGTACCGTATTTAACTTGATGTACCCAGTCTGTCCTTTCTGGTCATGAATCCGCTCCATCTGTGTTGAAGTATGGTGTGCCACAAGGTTCAATCTTGGGTCCAGTTTTATTTACAATGTACATACAGCCTCTCAGCACTGTCATTCGTCGGTCAGGTCACTCATACCATTTCTTTGCAGATGATTCCCAGCTCCAGAACTCTTCTGTTCCCCCAGATTTTTCAACTCTTGCCAGTACTTTGAAAAAAATGAGAACAAGTTGAAGATGAACGAGGAAAAACTGAGCTGATTGTTATTGGCACCAAATCAGCTACGTAGGTTAAGCAAAATTCGTTCTTTCGTTTCCACTGCTGCTGACAACAAACTTGCTGTTTCCTTCATACTATCTAGATTAGACTACTGCAACTCTCTTCACGCTGGCCCTGATAACAA
The DNA here is from genome assembly GCF_041734735.1 of Babylonia areolata. Lineage (NCBI taxonomy): Eukaryota > Metazoa > Mollusca > Gastropoda > Neogastropoda > Buccinidae > Babylonia > Babylonia areolata. The sequence goes on along the minus strand of NC_134888.1, from coordinate 28,630,203 downwards.
AATGAATAAACTTCAACGCAGTCAGAATCATGCAGCCCGACTCGTACTCCGTAAACCCAGGCATGAAAGTGCGACATCACTACTCAAAACACTTCACTGGCTTCCTGTTAAAGCAAGAATTCAGTACAAAGTATCTTGTCTCTGATTTCGGTGTCTCAATCACAACAATATGCCACCGTATCTTTCAGACCTTTTCCATCCATACCACCCTTCTAGTTCGCTGCGCTCAGTTGATACCTCTCTGGTGACAGTTCCACGGTTCTCCCTTGAGACATTTAGCAAAAAATCTTCCTCTGTCTTTGCCCCCACAGTCTGGACCTCCCTGTCGCTGTCCCTGAGAAACACCCCAGTGTTTTTCAACTTTCAAAAGGAATTCACAGACGCCCCTATTTCTACTTCACCAAGCATGGTGGATACAATAGTGACTGCTTTAAAATTCAGCATTTTAAAATGTATATTTTCATTGCATTGTGATGCGCGTGACCGGGCGCTAAGAGATGGAATTGATGGTCTTTTTTATTTTTTATTTATTTTTATTTTTATATCGGGAATAGTTTTAAGTATTGTGACAGGGTTTTTAGCAGTGTTATATCGTATTGCATAATTAGTCTTTTTCATGTGATATGTATGATGAGCATGTGTGTGTGTGTGTGTGTGTGTGTGTGTGTGTGTGTGTGAATTTTGTGTTTGAGTGTTTGGTTGGCTGAATGTGAAGGGCTATGCATGTAAGTTTTTCTTTTTTTCATTTCAGTGTTTAAATGCATGCTTTGAACGTCGGTATTTACATTTACAGCACAGCTGGGCATGTTTTACATGGAGAGGCGCTTTATAAATTGTTATTATTATCATCAGACAGCTTTGTACAGAGACGTGCCATCATTCAGCTTTGTACAGAGACATGCCATCATTCAGCTTTGTACAGAGAAGGCCATCAGACAGATTTCTACAGAGACAGGCCACCAGACAGATTTCTACAGAGACAGGCCACCAGACAGATTTCTACAGAGACATGCCATCATTCAGCTTTGTACAGAGAAGGCCATCAGACAGATTTCTACAGAGACAGGCCACCAGACAGATTTCTACAGAGACAGGCCACCAGACAGATTTCTACAGAGACAGGCCACCAGACAGATTTCTACAGAGACATGCCATCATTCAGCTTTGTACAGAGACAGGCCATCAGACAGATTTCTACAGAGACAGGCCATCAGACAGATTTCTACAGACATGCCATCATTCAGCTTTCTACAGAGACAGGCCACCAGACAGATTTCTACAGAGACATGCCACCAGACAGATTTCTACAGAGACATGCCATCATTCAGCTTTCTACAGAGACATGCCACCAGACAGCTTTCTACAGAGACATGCCATCATTCAGCTTTCTACAGACATGCCACCAGACAGCTTTCTACAGAGACATGCCATCATTCAGCTTTCTACAGAGACATGCCACCAGACAGCTTTCTACAGAGACATGCCATCATTCAGCTTTCTACAGAGACAGGCCATCAGACAGATTTCTACAGAGACAGGCCACCAGACAGATTTCTACAGAGACAGGCCACCAGACAGATTTCTACAGAGACATGCCATCATTCAGCTTTGTACAGAGACAGGCCACCAGACAGATTTCTACAGAGACAGGCCACCAGACAGATTTCTACAGTATCAGTATCAGTATCAGTAGCTCAAGGAGGCGTCACTGCGTTCGGACAAATCCATATACGCTACACCACATCTGCCAAGCAGATGCCTGACCAGCAGCGTAACCCAACGCGCTTAGTCAGGCCTTGAGAAAAAAAAGAAAAAAAAAGAAAAAAAAGAAAAAGGTATGTATATATATATATATATATATACATATATATTACATATATATATACATATATATATTTCTACAGAGACAGGCCATCAGACAGATTTCTACAGACATGCCATCATTCAGCTTTGTACAGAGACAGGCCACCAGACAGATTTCTACAGAGACATGCCATCATTCAGCTTTGTACAGAGACAGGCCATCATTCAGCTTTCTACAGAGACAGGCCACCAGACAGATTTCTACAGAGACAGGCCACCAGACAGATTTCTACAGAGACAGGCCACCAGACAGATTTCTACAGAGACAGGCCATCATTCAGCTTTGTACAGAGACAGGCCACCAGACAGATTTCTACAGAGACATGCCATCATTCAGCTTTGTACAGAGACAGGCCATCATTCAGCTTTCTACAGAGACAGGCCACCAGACAGATTTCTACAGAGACAGGCCACCAGACAGATTTCTACAGAGACATGCCATCATTCAGCTTTGTACAGAGACAGGCCATCAGACAGATTTCTACAGAGACAGGCCATCAGACAGATTTCTACAGACATGCCATCATTCAGCTTTCTACAGAGACAGGCCACCAGACAGATTTCTACAGAGACATGCCACCAGACAGATTTCTACAGAGACATGCCACCAGACAGCTTTCTACAGAGATATGCCATCATTCAGCTTTCTACAGAGACAGGCCATCAGACAGATTTCTACAGAGACAGGCCACCAGACAGATTTCTACAGAGACAGGCCATCATTCAGCTTTCTACAGAGACAGGCCACCAGACAGCTTTCTACAGAGACATGCCATCATTCAGCTTTCTACAGAGACATGCCAACAGACAGCTTTCTACAGAGACATGCCATCATTCAGCTTTCTACAGAGACATGCCACCAGACAGCTTTCTACAGAGAGATGCCATCATTCAGCTTTCTACAGAGACAGGCCATCAGACAGATTTCTACAGAGACAGGCCACCAGACAGATTTCCACAGAGACAGGCCACCAGACAGCTTTCTACAGAGACATGCCATCATTCAGCTTTCTACAGACATGCCAACAGACAGCTTTCTACAGAGACATGCCATCATTCAGCTTTCTACAGAGACAGGCCATCATTCAGCTTTCTACAGAGACAGGCCATCATTCAGCTTTCTACAGAGACAGGCCACCAGACAGCTTTCTACAGAGACATGCCATCATTCAGCTTTCTACAGAGACATGCCAACAGACAGCTTTCTACAGAGACATGCCATCATTCAGCTTTCTACAGAGACATGCCACCAGACAGCTTTCTACAGAGACATGCCATCAGACAGCTTTCTACAGAGACATGCCATCAGACAGATTTCCACAGAGACAGGCCATCATACAGATTTCTACAGAGACAGGCCATCATACAGATTTCTACAGAGACAGGCCATCAGACAGATTTCCACAGAGACATGCCATCAGACAGATTTCTACAGTCATTGCAGTGTGATGGATCGCGATCAGTGAACGTGACAAGATGAGGACAATGTCGATATTCAGGGTGACAAACACTATTTGGTTTGTGACAAGATGAGGCCAATGTCGATATTCAGGGCGACAAACACTGTTTGGTTTGTGACAAGATGAGGACAATGTCGATATTCAGGGTGACAAACACTATTTGGTTTGTGACAAGATGAGGCCAATGTCGATATTCAGGGCAACAAACACTGTTTGGTTTGTGACAAGATGAGGACAATGTCGATATTGAGGGCGACAAACACTGTTTGGTTTGTGACAAGATGAGGACAATGTCGATATTGAGGGCGACAAACACTGTTTGGTTTGTGACAAGATGAGGACAATGTCGATATTGAGGGCGACAAACACTGCTTGGTTTGTGACAAGATGAGGACAATGTCGATATTGAGGGCGACAAACACTGTTTGGTTTGTGACAAGATGAGGACAATGTCGATATTGAGGGCGACAAACACTGTTTGGTTTGTGACAAGATGAGGACAATGTCGATATTCAGGGCGACAAACAGTGTTTGGTTTGTGACAAGATGAGGACAATGTCGATATTGAGGGCGACAAACACTGTTTGGTTTGTGACAAGATGAGGACAATGTCGATATTGAGGGCGACAAACAGTGTTTGGTTTGTGACAAGATGAGGACAATGTCGATATTGAGGGCGACAAACACTGCTTGGTTTGTGACAAGATGAGGACAATGTCGATATTGAGGGCGACAAACACTGCTTGGTTTGTGACAAGATGAGGACAATGTCGATATTGAGGGCAACAAACACTGTTTGGTTTGTGACAAGATCAGGACAATGTCGATATTGAGGGCGACTAACACTGCTTGGTTTGTGACAAGATGAGGACAATGTCGATATTGAGGGCGACAAACACTGTTTGGTTTGTGACAAGATGAGGACAATGTCGATATTCAGGGCGACAAACACTGTTTGGTTTGTGACAAGATGAGGACAATGTCGATATTGAGGGCGACTAACACTGCTTGGTTTGTGACAAGATGAGGACAATGTCGATATTGAGGGCGACAAACACTGTTTGGTTTGTGACAAGATGAGGACAATGTCGATATTGAGGGCGACAAACACTGTTTGGTTTGTGACAAGATGAGGACAATGTCGATATTGAGGGCGACAAACACTGTTTGGTTTGCGACAAGATGAGGACAATGTCGATATTGAGGGCGACAAACACTGTTTGGTTTGTGACAAGATGAGGACAATGTCGATATTCAGGGTGACAAACACTGTTTGGTTTGTGACAAGATGAGACAATGTCGATATTGAGGGCGCCAAACACTGCTTGGTTTGTGACAAGATCAGGACAATGTCGATATTGAGGGCGACAAACACTGTTTGGTTTGTGACAAGATGAGACAATGTCGATATTGAGGGCGCCAAACACTGCTTGGTTTGTGACAAGATGAGGACAATGTCGATATTGAGGGCGACAAACACTGCTTGGTTTGTGACAAGATCAGGACAATGTCGATATTGAGGGCGACAAACACTGCTTGGTTTGTGACAAGATGAGGACAATGTCGATATTGAGGGCGACAAACACTGTTTGGTTTGTGACAAGATGAGGACAATGTCGATATTCAGGGCGACAAACACTGTTTGGTTTGTGACAAGATGAGGACAATGTCGATATTGAGGGCGACAAACACTGTTTGGTTTGTGACAAGATGAGGACAATGTCGATATTCAGGGCGACAAACACTGTTTGGTTTGTGACAAGATGAGGACAATGTCGATATTGAGGGCGACAAACACTGTTTGGTTTGTGACAAGATGAGGACAATGTCGATATTGAGCGCGACAAACACTGTTTGGTTTGTGACAAGATGAGGACAATGTCGATATTCAGGGCGACAAACACTGTTTGGTTTGTGACAAGATGAGGACAATGTCGATATTCAGGGCGACAAACTCTGCTTGGTTTGTGACAAGATGAGGACAATGTCGATATTGAGGGCGACAAACACTGTTTGGTTTGTGACAAGATGAGGACAATGTCGATATTCAGGGCGACAAACACTGTTTGGTTTGTGACAAGATGAGGACAATGTCGATATTCAGGGCGACAAACACTGCTTGGTTTGTTGTAGAAGACAGAAGGGGAGAGTGTGGCTGGAGTGGACACGTGCATTGTTGGCCTCTCCGGTCCGACATCACGTGACGGAAGAACCCCCCCCCCCCCCCCCCCCCCCCCCCCAGTACCTGTTATCTTATGTTTCTTTTTTAAATCAGTCTTCACGATGTGCCATGAAATGCATGTGTGTATATCAGTTTGTTCCCATTGGGTTACACAGACTCTTCCAAAGGTTATCAGGTCTTAACTGCAGACAATGCACATGAGCATCTTGAAAATGTTTTTTTCTGGTACTTGCTACCAGTATAGGCTGTTTGCAGACAACATGAAATATTATGTGATGGACTCGGGGTAAGGGTAGGGTTGGAGTGGAGTGGAGATAGGGGTAAGGGTATGGTTGGAGTGGAATGAGGAATTAAGAGTAGTAAAAGATAGCAGGTTCTCGTGCAGGCAGGAGCATATGAAAGCGGACGCCCTTTCAGTTGTTTATTTACTACGGCTATTACAGGAAAACAGTGCATGCAAGACACAAACAAATAAAAGCCATAAATACAATGTCAACGTTGAATGTATGTATAACAATGAACATACATGAGGCAAAGACCAAGACTGGTAGAGTACCCGCATCAACAAAGCATAAAGGAGGGAAACAAAACCAAACCGAAACACAAAAACCATATTCTACAATACATGAACACTGGAAGCACCATAAGTGGGAAGTCAGTCATTCATGGATGTGGGTAGCATGGAGCATACACAGTGCTGTGCCTACCTCTGGGTTTGGTATTTGCCCAAAACAACAATATGCAACTCCCTTAGTCAAGTACCATTAATACTAACATACCTTATAGTAAATAATAACAACAGAATTATCAAAATACAACAAACTCATCCTATCAACTCCAAATGGGAAATCAAACCCCAAACTTAGTACACAAAACACTTAACATATAATTTATAAAATATACTCACTATCAAGTACACATACACAGTAAACTCATAAAAGCAACATGTCTGTTATTCTTCACCTGGTCCCCAAGACCATGCAACTAAAGGGCTAGAGTTATACTTAATTAGTAAAGTAACCAAACAACTTAATTCATGGAAAACTATTTCAGCTGTATTAAATTTAAAGCGACTCAGATGAATCAATCATCATGTGGCACTATACCGGAGTATGCTGTATAGGAGAAAGCATGATAACTGAGCTGGAAAGACTATTACTTGGTCTGGACTCAAAAAGCTCATACTGTGTCAAAGTGACTCAAATGAAGCAGTTTATCATGTAGCACTATACGGGAATAAGCCGTATAGGAGAGAGCATGATAACTAACTTACAATTAACAGACTGATGCATCCCACCCGCTCTCAGCCAATCAAACGCCTCTAAAAACTATAAGCGTTTAATCATTCCGTGGCCATGAACAAAAATGCCCCATGAGAACCACGGCGGAGACGCGGGGACGGACGGGCGGGCATTCGAGTTTGACATGGTAAGTATATTTAACACCAAACATGGAGTATAATACAAACTCCTCCTTTTGGTGTCATATACTGTACCATGTCAAACTGATGCAGAATTTAAAGCAAATGGAGGAGGGCAACGCCTACTGGTTCATATGGGGAGCCCTTGTAACTGAGACGGCAGTGTTAGCCGCGACAAAGGAAATCCCCTTGGAACCGTCAGCCCTGGTCATATGGAAATTCCTGAGGTAGAAGTTGATGAAGGGATTCTCAGACCGCCAGAAGGCTGCCTCCAAGACATGCTGCGTTGGCACTGAGTGCTGGAAAGCAGCCGAAGTAGCTGTGGCCCGCACTTCGTGTGCTCTGGGATGAAGACAGCTGATATCCCTGTGTGCATGAGAGTAGGCTCTACGAATGACTTGGGAAACCTGGCGGGAAATGGTGCCTGCAGCGATGTCTTTCTTGTAATTCTCATTGAGGGAGATGAGCAGACACCTCTGAGAAGAACGCCTATGGCGAGACCTATCCCAATAATATTTGAGACACCGAACAAAGCGTAAGACGACACAGAGCGTAAACCTGGCCATGAAGTGGGCCATCACAGAGAAGTTCCGGCACTATCTCATAGGTGCCACCTTTGTTGTCCTCACGGACAACAACCCATTGTTCCATTTCCAGACTGCGGCCCTTGGCGCCTTGGAACAAAGATGGGCATCCCAGCTAGCCCAGTTCAACTTTGAAGTGAAGTACCGGCCAGGTAGAGCCAACCCTGCTGACGCCCTGTCCCGATTACCACTTGTTTCCCATCCCCCATCCATATCCACTCCGATGCCCCCAGAAGTTGCACTTTCAGAAAGTGCCCTTTGCAACCGCCAGAGCATCAGCACAGCAGTTGCCATACCCCCTGATGGTGACGTGCCACCAACTCCGTCCCCAACTCAGGAGACTCTGCTGCCACGACTCAGCAGACCCGAACTCCGACAGCTCCAGCTGGAGGATGTGATCATCGCACCCGTGCTGACAGCCTGGCCATCCAAGCCAAAATCCAGCCATGACCGTCAGGTACGCACCCTGTTGCAGCAGCATGCCCGACTGGTCTGCAAAGATGGCGTCCTGCTCAGGCGGATAACGGACCCCAAACTTGGAGCTTCCAAGCAACTGGTCCTCCCAAGCACGCTTCGCCCCGATGTCCTCGAGATGGTACACGACCGCATGGGACATCAAGGCTACGAGCGGACCATGGATCTGCTGAGACCCCGTGTTTACTGGCCAGGTATGTATGCTGACACAAAAGCATATCTTACCAGATGTCAGCGCTGCACCATGAACCGCCTGCCCTCCAAGATTCACACCCCAGTTACCCCTTTACTGGCCAGCCGCCCACTAGAAGTCCTAGCCATCGACTTCACCAGACTGGAACCTGCGAGTGACGGCCGGGAATCCATCCTAGTTGTCACGGATGTCTTCAGCAAGTTCACACAAGCCATCCCAACCCGCAACCAGGAAGCTTCAACAGTTGCCCAGGCCCTGGTGCGAGAATGGTTCCAGCGTTACGGGGTACCAGAAAGAATCCACAGCGACCAAGGCCGTGACTTTGAGTCCAAACTGGTCAAGGAGCTGTGCCGCATCTATGGCGTCAAGAAGACCAGAACAACGCCATACCATCCCCAGGGTAACGCCCAGTGTGAGCGGTTCAACCGATCCCTCCATGATCTGCTGCGCACCCTACCACCGGAGCAGAAGAGACGCTGGGCCATACATCTGCCGGAGGTTGTGCAGGCGTACAACAACACGCCTCATGCCTCCACGGGGTTTGCCCCACACTTTCTTTTGTTTGGACAGGAACCCAGGCTCCCGGTAGACGATCTTCTAGGGCGCCCTGAACCGACAGCCGCAGGAGCTGTGGACTGGGTGAGGCAGCACCGACAGTGACTCCAGGTGGCACACCAGAGGGCACTACACCAACTGCAACAGGCAGCCCTGCAACGTGCCAAGTTCAACAGGCAACACAGCACGGCCAATGATCTACACGTTGGGGACTACGTCTACGTAAGGAACCGAGTCCTGGGCCGCAACAAGATACAGGACTTCTGGCAGCCAGACCTCCACCAGGTGACTAACCGCCCCTATGGACACCTACATGTCTACTCTGTGGTGCCATTGGCGGGTGGCCCCGAAAAGGTCATCAACAGAAAACACCTGCTGCCAGCAACTGAACCCATCGCAGACTGGGAGCCAGACCAGCCCAAACAGCAACCTCCAGTTCCATCTCCACAAGACTCTGACACAGACTCTGATGATGAGGTATGGTTTATAATACCACCCCATCCCCAGCCCAGGTGTGGAACTCCTCCACCCGACACTGCGTCAGAAGCACCCCAGGCCGCAGCCCAGAATGACCGGCCTGCAGCATCGGCCCCTGTGCAAAGACGGTCCCAGCGCCTCAAAGAGAAGGCCAGAATTAAGAATTAACATTCTTTTTCCCTTCCTTCCCCAGAATGGACAATTGAGGTTGAAATTCTAGTCTCACTTGCAACTAGGACTATTTCATCCACTCTATTTTTTTTTCTAGTCTTGCCTCTCCCATGCCCTTTTCTGCCATGTGGCCAGTGCAACGCAAACTGTTTCATCTCTTATGTACATGTTTCTTATTTTGTTTTCATTCCAACCAGTTTGGGTGAACTTTATATTTTGTGGGTTTTGGTGTACTTTTTTTCTTCTATTTTTTTTTAATTCTTGCCTCCCCAAGGCCAATCCTGCTAAGTGGTCTTTGCAAAGACAAATATTTGTTGTTGAAATGCTTGCTTGTTAATTTTAAGCACTAGTCGGGCAGTCATATGATACATAGATTGATAGGCACACAAATGAATGCTTTCCATCTTCATAGTGTATTTACCAAATTGGGACCCCTTCTCTATATCAAACTCTTCAAAGTTAAGTTAGGATGCATTTGACTAAGTCCAAACTCTTAACTTAACCTGGCTAAAGCCACTTTGAATATAGAAGTAGAGTATTGTTCCTAAGAATGTTGCAGTCATTTCACATTCGCTTAGCTATTAGTTATCAGCTAAATTATCTCCCTTACCTGCCCAATAATTCTTGTTTGATGCTCAGCTAAGTCTCCTCACAAGAATTACTTTTAATTAACCATCGCGGACGATGGATTTCAAAAGATGGGGGGAGGTGTGACCAAGCGCGCTATGCTTGCTCCAACACTATTCACGCACAAGCCAGAGCAGACGACGTTTTTCCTCCTAACCCTTGCACAGAATATGTGACGTCACTCTGCTTACATCATTTTGCCCTGGCCAGACCACCTGCTGACTGCTCGACCAGTGTCGCGTCGCGATACGTCATTGGCTGAGAGCAAACTTGTGTTTCTGTTCCACAGTATTTAATTAATAGCTCTTTTGTCAGATCAGTAAACTACTAGTATTATATACTGGCAGAATCGTCTTAATTCCATCTTTAAATCTATTCCATCTATGTTTGCCTACGTGAAACTGATTTAACGCAGTTTGTAATTTTCAGCGACGAGCTCGTTAAAACTGACCCTGTTCAGGTGACTTAAATTAAGATTATAAATTCATCTTAAATAATCAACACTTCATTTTACACTCATTATAAAGTAGGCGTTGAGCTCTTTCTTTTGCAACTTATCCGATGCAAATCGGTTCAGTAATCATCTAGAAATCTGTCACTGAACACCTTGTAACAAGCACAGTTCTCATCAGATTTCTTCAGATTAGTGACGATTTGGTTTGCAGCCCACGTGATTGTCTTTGTAGTTCGCCTAATTTGTATAAATTGGCCGAGCGGGTGATGAGTGGTCACTTCCACACCCGAGCCAGCCGCGGCCAGCACCTGCTCCCTTTGTCTCTTGCTGTGTAGTGGTCAGTGTCGTTCCCACAACAGCATCTCGCTACGTATGGCTGTAAGTACTATTGTGTAGAATGTGTTGACTTGTGAAAGGTATTCTTCGACACAGTACTTGTGTTCATATAAGTATGTTCAGTTGTTGCTTTGTTCAGTAAATTCTTTGTTTAGTTATGGCTTTGACATGTTAGGCACAGCTCGGTTATGATTGTTCTAGAAAATCGCCATGTCGTCATATGTTCGTAGCAGTATTCCATTTGATTCTTTTTACGTCAGTCAATGACGTCTCGGGATACAAGAAAGTCTGTTCCAGAATGTTCTAGGGGATGACTCATTCTCTCTCATCTGCTGTCACTGAAGGTTAGGTTACTTATCCCCGCTTCAGCGGAGACGATTTAAATGTTGAGCGCAAGCTTAGCTATGCTCATATTTGGCTTTGATGCAACGGATAACTTGTGTAAGTTCATTCTCCACTTAATGGTTAAGCCATGATGGTGCTTCACTTACTCTCTGGTCTATCAGGTTGCCAGTATTATATCTAAGCCACTGATTCCCCATCTTGTTTACTATTCAGGTATTATCTTACATGCTGATCTCGGTTGTACTGCTACAGTGTGCTCAGTACTCTAAGAGGTGTGTAGTATTCTGCTGTTGTGATTACAAGATAGTGTTGGATTAATTGTTTCAATCACTTTAACTGCACTATTTAAATGTATTAGGAATGTCATTTGATGTCAGTGTTTGGTCTTTCACACATGCATTACCAAGTGGTAATCTTTCCATGTAATATGTATACATGTGCTTTATTATTCACTTGTGCCGACATGTTGTGCTAATGACATTTGTTTGTGTCATTCCAGGCACTGTCTTCTTCTTAGTCTTCTCTTTTTATCTTCTCTTCTCTTCTATTCTCTTCTCTTAGGTTTTCTTCTCATCTAATATTGTAAATAAAACAATAGAAAAACCCATTTGTGACTGGCCTCTATATGTTCCTGGCCTGTGCGTGGGATCTTGTCTATTCTTTCATTCAATCAATCAATTAGTTAAGTCTTTTGTGCCGTACCCCCTATTAGAACCACTCGGGACACGGCTACAATTAAAAGAAGGCAGTGAAAATCAGTCAACGATGAAGGCGAAAAGAGCGTCTGTCAGAAAATCTGCAGACCTTCATACTGATGGAAGAAGAAGACATACTGATATTCGGGAATGCAACATTCATGCATTCAGAAACCATTGCTACATTCACTATGAGCACTGGAATTCAGCTCACTCCGATTTATTTCTTTATTCAGTTGCACGAGCCAGCAATGGAAAGACGACACCAAATGACAGCAGACACAATTGATCTCTACCCCCCCTCCCCCTCACGAGTAACATACATGCACGATAAAGCCTGAAGCCCGAACGCTTACAACCAGAAACATCCCAATTCAAAGTGAAGCCCAAGCAACCCGCCCCCCCCCCCCCCCACTCTGTTTTAGCCAACCCTACATGAGGAAAAAAAAGGAAAGGGGGACGAAATAGATTTGAACTCCCACCCCCGTCCTCACCCATCAAAGGAAAAGACCCAAACATAGATAGCTTCGATTTCTAAATAGTCCATGACACACAGCAGACAGATCGTGCGTTGTGTCCTTCTCACTGATTTGTAGTGCTTTGCTCTGTCTGTGCTCACATCACCACACAAGACGGCAGCTTGACCAAAACCAGTGTGAACACCACTGCTGGTTCTTTGGAATTGAGTGACATCTGCCCAGGAGTCCAGTTCTTTCAGAACCACAACAATACCGACCACACAGTGATGAGGGTCAATCATTCACACTGTACGAACCACTTACCCCAGTATACAGCACGGTCAGGGGTGGTGTATGGGGTGTGTGAGGATTCCACTTCTTTCTGTAAACTGCATGTGGGGGTGCCTGTGGATCTGTATGTGCAAGCTGTTGTTGAACGGCTGGCTTACTGGTGTGAATCGAAACAATGGAAAGCAGTAATAGACGTAACAGGCATTCAAGAAGACAAGCTTGAAGTGAAATGCAGTTACCATCGCGTTAAAGACATATATTATGTCTCCAGTGATAATGCTCTGAAGCTAAAATACGAGAACTATCCTGTGCTTAAAATTGTCATCGGTACGATTAAAAGCCATCATTTAATCACAAGATATACATCTGAGTATTCTGGCTACGTGGCTGTTCCGTATTCAACCAACACAGTATATTACGAGGAAGAATTGAAAATTCCCTCCAGATGTGTGATTATAAGTATTCAGCAGTCATGTTGCCCACACGTTTGTCGTAAGAATACTCAGATATATCTGATATACAGAAAACCAAACAGAACCATGAAAAGTGTTGAATCTCTCTGCGTGGACCGTTCCACACTTGCTTCCATTTTGACCACCACGTACCTTCAGATTCGGTATAAGAATGCATTCTCTTTACCTGCCCCAATAAGAATGCAATTTGCTGTATTCGCTGAAAATTGTCAGCTTCAAAAGCTGCCCGGTGACATGTACAACTGTTCCACGAGCCACTATCCCACATTTCAGCTGTATCTGGATTGTAATTTGAAGACAGAGTGTGACGATGGACGAGATGAAACAGAACGCTGTCCTTTCAGTGGTCCTGGTTGTCAGGGTTTGGTGGCTTCACGTAACAAGTGCTTTGAATTAATTACGTTTGAAACAAACACGTTCTTTACATCCATTGCCTATAAATGTATGAAAAAGCATAAACATGGAAGATTGGCTTCCCTGAAAACAAGAACAGAACAGAATGATTCTCTTCATATTTTTAGGTACTACGATTCATTCAGGACTGTTTTTGGATATATGTCGGGTTGGGATTTCGTACCATTTATGTACAGCAAGTTCCGTATGTGGTCGGACAACACATTGATTTACAAACTGAATCATTTCCCTTTTTCGACTCCGTACTTACCATCCAGGACAGTAAAGAGCGGAGACTTGAAATCTATGACTCTCAGTTATAGTCTTAAAATCCTGTCGCCTAAGAGGTGTAGCGCACTGTGTGAAATAACATTGCAGTCCCACGGTTTGTTTCCTTCACACATACCAGCAGCTGTTTTACACATCTCTCCATCCACTCTCACGCACACCAGGCAATGTTTAACAGTTTGTCCAGACAGTCGCATGACACACGTGTTTTTGTCATATGATCCCCAGAGCCTTTGTGAAAAATCAACATATTGGAATTCTCGTTTGTTCACGAACAGGAGTGATATGCAGAATATCAAAACAAAACATATATTGGGGATAAAACATACATACATCATGTTCGCATGTGATGATTACATTACAAACATGCATCCCACTCTGGTGTGTGACTTCAGAAAGGACTGTCCAGATAACAGTGACGAGTCCTTTTGTGAGCATCCCTCATGTGATGGGTTTCTGTGCTCCAACGGTCAGTGTGTTTTGGACAGCCAACGCTGTAATGAATTCTCTGATTGTCTGGACAATTCTGATGAGATGAATTGCGAAGTATACCATCCACACCACGTTAAAAGCATGGACGATGACACGAAGCGTGTATATTTCATCAGTTTGGATGGTACAGGTTATTTCACTCTGCAGGTGAAGAACGGTGACGAACCTTGTCCTGACAGTCATTATCGTTGTACAGCTGAGTGGTTATACTGTCTTCCTGTTTACACCCGATGCAATGGATTCAATGACTGTGTTTATGGAGAAGACGAACTGGACTGTGCAACAAGGACATGTTCTGGTTTCTACACATGTCGGGCTTCCAGGGTTTGTGTGCATAGAGATCATCTGTGTGATGGATGGGGTCAGTGCCCACAGGGAGATGATGAACTGATGTGTGACATTACATGTCCTGAAAGTTGTCTTTGTCAAGGTCATTCTTTCATATGTGATAAACATTTTCCTGTTGATCTATTTTCTCAACTTCGAACCGTGAATGCCAGAAGCTCCAGAATGCTGTTGACTGACTTTACTTTGAACGTTTATCTGACTCACTTGTGTTTGTCCAGTTGTTCCATTGATAATGTTTCACGTACTAAGCTCCCCAACTTGCAATCCATCGATCTTTCAGATAACCAAATAAGGACTGTCGATACAGCAATATTTCTAGAGCTACCAAATTTAAAATTTCTGAAAATTTCAAACAATCCTCTCAACCAACTTACAAATACAATCTTGAAGCACATTCATTATATCTTAAGACGGATTGACATGTCACAAACACGTTTGGTTGTACTTGAGTTGTCAATGCACATGCCACTTATGACGCATCTCAATATATCCTATTCCGCCATTGAAACTATCGGCCACAGAGGATTCAAAACTATGCCACAGCTGACTGAGCTGGACGTCAGAGGGAACCACGTGACCAGTTTTCCTCGGGATTTATTGTCAGCCTTAGGTAGTTTAAAAAGCATATTTTCGTCAAACTTCAGGTTGTGCTGTGGAAATCTGTTTCCCGAACCACCCAGTAAGATCAGCTGCTTTGCCCCTGACTCTCCATTCCCTTCCTGCGAAACGCTGTTTCCGACAGACATGTATCGGGTCTTCTTTTCGCTTGTCAGTCTTTTCGCCATTCTTGGCAGTTTGCTTTCATATGTTGCATTGTTCTCAATGAGAAAAAGGTCAGGCGGTCATTTCTTGATGATTGACCATCTACAGTTCGCTAACATCTGTATGGGAACTCATGTTGCCATTGTTGTCGTGGCAGACAGACTAATTCATGGAGAGTACATCCACATTGAAAAGATATGGACTGGCAGTGTGATTTGTAAGGTGAGTGGTTTTTTGTTCCTTCTGTCCAGTGAAATATCAGTATTGATCATTTGGTTCATCACTTTGTGTCACACCCTTACCCTGGCTTTTCCCGGATCTTCATGGGCATCTGATAAACTTGCAACAGCTGTAGTGTGTGTGATAACATGGACTGTTGGAATGCTGTTGTCGCTGATACCGTTTTCCCCAGGTTTGTCACACTGGGGACTTGATGGTCAGTCTGGTCTGTGCCGCCTGGCTTTATTTGACAGCTATAACTTACACCACGAGTTCAGGTGGTTCACAGTCATTACCAACATCAATTTTGTTTTCTGTCTAACTATTATGCCTGGTCAAATTCTCATCTATAGCCGAATACCCAAATGCATAATTACATTAGATTCTTCGAAGAGATCAGTTCAGTCCTCTGTTCACCTCATGAGAAAAGTGACTGTTGTCAATGCTGCTTGCTGGGTCGTTTTGGGTCTGGTTACTATGACAGACTCACACAGTACGATCACAGACAGGATCTATGACACTATGGTTGTATTCGTGCTGCCACTTGGGTCAGGCCTCAACCCACTCCTGTACATGTGGACCATCAGAACACAACAACTGAGCATTGCCCAGGAAGAGAAAGTGTTACAAATGTTTAAATGTCAACTGGCTAGACCAAGACAAAGAACTTGAATGAAGAAAGGAAGGCAGAAGGGAAAATATAAAGAAAGAGAGAGAGAGAAAAAAAAAGTAAGAAAGAAAGGGGAAATTAAGGAAAAGAAAGAAAGAAAGAAGGAACCCAGATATAGATGTAACTGACTGTGGTACCAGTGTGGGGGTGTAAAGGGAACCTGAAAGGTTAACGAATTAAAGGAATAGAAAGTGAACGGATAGAACTATTCTCGTGCAGGTCGGAGACATAAAGAGCCCAGTCACGAACGGTTTCTATTGCTTTATTTTACAATAGCTAAACTTAAAGGAAATGAAGGAGAAAAGAAAAGAGGACAGTGCAGTAAGGCAGCTGACACTGCGGGCGAACACACTGAACAAGTGTTGGAGAGCAACACCTGGGAAAACTGACCAATGTCACACTGACCACGCTATTTATGCAGGTCACGCTAACCACTGTGACGACAGTGAATGGCTGAAAGCAAGTCGGTCCTTGCTGAACTAAAATTGAGCAAATTAGCTTTGTTGATATATGTTCAGACGGGCGCAATAGCCGAGTGGTTAAAGCGTTGGACTGTCAATCTGAGGGTCCGGGGTTCGAATCACGGTGACGGCGCCTGGTGGGTAAAGGGTGGAGATTTTTACGATCTCCCAGGTCAACATATGTGCAGACCTGCTAGTGCCTGAACCCCCTTCGTGTGTATATGCAAGCAGAAGATCAAATACGCACGTTAAAGATCCTGTAATCCATGTCAGCGTTCGGTGGGTTATGGAAACAAGAACATACCCAGCATGCACACCCCCGAAAACGGAGTATGGCTGCCTACATGGTGGGGTAAAAACGGTCATACACGTAAAAGCCCACT
The DNA here is from genome assembly GCF_041734735.1 of Babylonia areolata. Taxonomy (NCBI): domain Eukaryota; kingdom Metazoa; phylum Mollusca; class Gastropoda; order Neogastropoda; family Buccinidae; genus Babylonia; species Babylonia areolata. Next base: position 28,613,129 of record NC_134888.1, on the reverse strand, counting down.
CTTGTGCATACGAGTGAACGCAGAAGAAGAAGAAGAAGATATATGTTTAATGATATATTTCTAAATGATTCCTGAACCCATTTCGGTCGGACTGGTCGCAAACGAAAGAGCTCAACACCACCTTCCCAATGAGTATAAAATGAAGCGTTGATTACCAAAGATGAATCACATGAAACTGATCACGTTTATCGAGTTCGTAGCTGAAAATTGCTAATTACGTTAAATTAGTTTAACGTAGACAAACACTAATGTTATAGATTTACAGAAGGAACTGCAACATTTCTGCCAATATATGATACTTGTAGTTTACTTATCTGATGAAAGAGATAATCAGTTAATAAGTGTGTGTCAGAAACACATATTTCAAATTCGGCCAAGCATGTCAGCAACGCCAAATGCGTTTAGTGATTATCGTTCAGTTTCAACAACAGACAGCTGCTTCGAATCTTTAAGTGCCTGATCTAAATTCATCCCAGCACAATGACAGGATGGTTTGTGCTGACCAGTGAATAGTACCATTGACCAGTGGTCAGTTTGATGTAAACTGGAGGTTTTGACTATTCAACAACTTATCAGTGTCTCCTGTGTACTACTGTACCTTGTACGATACAAAAATCAATGACAATGACCAGTGGTCACTTTGACCTAAAATGTCAGATGCTGACTCTTTAAAAACGTATCACTGTCTGCAGAGAATTTTTGTACTTTAATACTGTAATAATGTATATCACCAGTGGCCAGTGCCACTGACGAGTGGTCAGCTTGACGATTTTGCAGATTTTGACTATTTGACAACTTATCAGGTATCCTGAGTACTTCTGTACTTTGTACAGTGGAGATGAGCGCTGGTCAGAGGTCGTCTGCATTTCATAAGGTTTGTTTGCTTGTTTATTGGGGTTTAACGTGCCTTTCCGCAACTAGGCGATCTCATCACGGGTGTGTGTGTGTGTGTGTGTGTGTGTGTGTGTGTGTGTGTGAAGTCAAGGTGACCAGTAGTCATTTTCAGTGACTATCTGTCATCTGCATTGTACAAGGTACAGTAGTACTCATGACAAACTAACATGTAATGAGTAGTCAAAATCTGCAATTTACGTCAAAGTGATCTCTGACCTATGCTAGGTTACCAGTTTTAAAGTCTTTAGTTTGACTCAGCTGGGGATCGAACTTGGGAGCTTCTGCTCCCCAGGCGGACATCTTAACCACTAGGCCATGTGTGTCTGTGTGGTAGTGGTTATTGTTTACTCACCTTTTCAACTGTACTTAACTGACGAGTCAAACCCGACGGAAAACGGTCTATTCATGTGTGACAAATTGTACCGCAGTTGACAAAAATATACGACAATGTGGAACAAAATGTCACAAATGTGACAAATTGTAATGTTGTGACATTTTGTACCGCACACACCGGTACAAAATGTAATTGCGTAATTTTTACCGTTGTGACGTTTTGTACCGCAACGGCGGTGTGTAAAGCTGATGTGATTGTCACAACACTCTCACTCCAACGACCATGCAAGTGCAGACTGTCAGCACAGATGCATTTTCTTTTTACATCAAGCACAGCTCTCTGTAACTTTACAGCATCATATTACATTACATTTGTTGATTATTTCTGGATTTTGATTGCCCTTGCTTTTTTGTACCCGATGCAAAGTTCACAGTGACAGGTATGGTTTTCGTTTTTGTACCTTTGATATATATATATATATATATATATACTTTTTTTTACTAACAGAATGTTTCCTTTTATCCTTTTATACTGACGACAGTGAGCTCAAACCTCATATGCATATGTCTATGTGTGTATGTCTGTGGATGTGTCTATGTGTGTATGTTTGTGGATGTGTCTATGTGTGTAAGTCTGTGGATGTGTCTATGTGTGTATGTCTGTGGATGTGACTATGTGTGTATGTCTGTGGATGTGTCTATGTGTGTATGTCTGTGGATGTGAACACCAGGACTTCTCTGTCAAGATGTCAACGTCAGTTTCTTTTTTTTAGCATCCTTCTTCTTCTTGTCCTTCTTTGTTAATCGTCTTTTACTCTGTTTTATTATTATGTTTAGTGTGATTTTGACAATGATTAGAGTATGAATAAGATGTCTATGATGATGGTGAAGGAAGGAGCAGTGACAATGTTAGGGGTATAACACACACACACACACACACACACACACACACACACACACACACACACACACACACACACACACACACACACACTGTGTGGTTCGTCCGTCGGGATCGACGAGGACCATCTAGTCATCCTGGGGGTTGGTGGGTTGGGCTCTGTGAGTGCGCAGATGACTGATCAGGCCAATCCGCGCCCGGAAGGTTCTGACGCAGTGTGGACAGGGGATGGTGGCAGCTGTCGGGGATTTGCTGGCCCTGCTTTTTCTGGCCTGTCTGTGTTGCTCTGCTACAGCGATTCTGTTGGCCTCACAGGATTTGGTGCCTTTGTGGACAGCTGAACGCCACTTTGGTCTGTCCATTGCATTCAGCTCCCATGTGTCGTGGCTGATGTTGAAGGCCTTCAGAGAAACTTTCAGAGTGTCTTTGAAGCGCTTCTTTTGGCCTCCATGGGAGCGCTTGCCATGCTGGAGTTCGCCGTACAGCAGTTTCTTGGGGAGCCGGTGGTCTGGCATGCGAACTACATGGCCTGCATCAAGATGGTGTAGATGCTGGGCAAGTTTGCACGAGTGAGCACCTCTGTGTCAGGGATCTTCTCTTGCCACTTTGTGCCGAGAAGTTTTCTGAGGCTGGTGGTGTGGAAGTGGTTCAGCTTTTTGGCGTGGCATTTGTAGACCGTCCATGATTCACATCCATAGAGCAGTGTGGTGAGAACAATGGCCTTGTATACTTTGAGCTTCGTCTCCAGGGTGATGCCTCTCCTGTTCCAAACGTTCTTATGGAGTCTGCTGAAGGCAGCACTGGCTTTGGCGAGTCTGGCATTCACCTCGTCGTCGATGACAACTGTGCGAGAGAGATATGTGAACCTGTCCACCGCGTTCAGTCGTTGCCTGTTGATGAAGATGTTTGGTTCAACGTAAAGCTTTCCTGGATCTGGCTGGTGCATCACCTCAGTCTTCTCTGTGCTGATTGTGAGGCCAAAGTTGTCACAGGCAGCAGAGAACTTGTCGACGCTGTGTTGCATGTCAGCTTCGGAGGCAGCATTGAGAGCGCAGTCATCAACAAACAGGAAGTCGTTGACGGTGTCTGTCCTCACCTTGGTTTTTGCTTGAAGCCTCCTGAGGTTGAAGAGTGAGCCATCTGTGCGGTACCTGATGCCAATGCCTACGTCAGCGTCTCTGAAGGCATCTGTCAGCATGGCTGAAAACATGAGACTGAACAGGGTGGGGGCAAGAACACACCCTTGCTTGACTCCGTTGGAGACAGGGAATGGTTCTGAAGTCTCTCCGTTGTCTTGGACTCGGGCCAGCATCCCATCGTGTAGTTGCCGTATGATGGTGATGAACTTTCTGGGACATCCGTACTTCGCCATGATTCTCCAAAGGCCATCTCTGCTAACAGTATCGAAGGCCTTGGTCGCATCGACATAGGTGGAGTAAAGGTCGGCGTTCCGTTCCTGACACTTCTCCTGGAGCTGCCTGGCAGCAAACACCATGTCGATAGTTCCGCGTTCTTTCCGGAAGCCACACTGGCTCTCTGGTAGGAGACCTAGCTCAAGGTGCGCTATGAGACGGTTGAGTAGCACTCTGGCCTGCGACGGACAGCAGGGATATCCCACGATGGTTGTCACAGGCCTGACGATTTCCTTTGCACTTGTACAGGTGTATGATGGAAGCGTCTTTGAAGTCCTGTGGAACTGCCTCATGCTGCCAGATGAGCTGGAATAGCTGATGAAGCTTCTCAGTCAGCGCCATACCACCTTCTTCTAGACATCAGCTGGAATGGAGTCTGAGCCAGGGGCTTTGCCATTGGATAGCAGACGGATAGCTTTCTGGGTCTCCTCCAAAGTTGGAATGGCATCCAACGACTCACTGACTGGCACCTGGGGGAGTCGGTCGATGGCTTCATCATTGATGGTGGAAGGGCGGTTCAGTACGCTGTCAAATTGTTCAGCCCATCTCTCAAGGATCCCGTCCTTGTCAGTGATTAGGGTAGAACCGTCAGCACTGAGGAGTGGAGCAGATCCGGAGGTGGTGGGACCGTAGACTTCTTTCAGGCCGTTATAGAAGTTCTTCATGTCGTTCCTGTCTGCAAAGGGAGGATACGGGCGCCGCATCTGCCCCAGTCTACGGCGGACGACCATCACCCCACAGACTCCTGCGTGCAGAGTCGTGACTAAGAACTGCCAGCAGCATCCTCTGCCTGTACCCGTTACCACTTCTCCATCGCCGCAGGGCTTGGGAAAGCTGGGTGTTGAAAGGCTAGCTCGTCGTTCCGACATTAGCCTGGATGCCTGACCAGCACAGGTGACTTTTTTTTTTTTTAGTGAAGAGGAGTTGTACAGTCCCTTCCCCACTCTCTCGCCTACCGACGCTCACAGTCCCTCAGGTGCAGATACTGCTACGTGTAGGACGGCCTCGGCAGGTGCATGTTTTTTCTTCGGAGTTCCGTCTCCTAGGAGGACTTCCAGCCAAGGATAAGAGCTTCCCCTGCCCTTTGGTCATCCTCTTCCGCCTTCACAGCTTTTGGGAAAGGTTTCCTCCTCCGCCTGGTCCGTCGTTGGGAGACTTCACGTGCGGCAGATAGTACTGGGTTACATGGTACCAGTAGCAAGGGCTATGCCCCTGACCTGAGGGGGGTGAGGGGGCGGGGGAGATATAGAGCTGGGGGAAAATAGACCTGGGGGAATATAGAGCTGGGAGAAAATAGACCTGGATGAACATACGCCTACAAAAACATTTTTTTTTGTGTGTGTGTGGGAACATAGACATTTTTGAATATTCATTTATTGATTATTTCCCGTCCTGCACGATTATATTTCTCTGCAATAAACGTACACCCACATACACAGCAAGTGAAGCAAGAGTAATGCAGACAACATAAGAGACAACTGATAATAATGAAATAGAAAAGAAGATGATGATGTTGGTAACAATCATCATCATAAACAACAAGTTTTAATACTTGAAAAATAATTTGCCTTCCGAATTTATCTTTGTATGATCCACGTGAATATTGATTAACTGTATTGAGAATACCGTCTGCATTTAAATGAATATTATGGTTATAAGCATTTGTCTCAGACGCTTTTATCTGTCTATATATGTATATATATTTATCTATTGATTTATTTTTTACTTTGATTTGGTTTTCTTGCTTGCGCGACTGAAGACGTATTGAGGAATCTTAGAGAAACATGTTTGGGAAAAAGCATAAACTAGCCACCTCCTCCATTAAACATACAGAGAAATCACATGCGGTACTGACGGAGTCGAAGCGTAGCTTTGTCTGAACTACAAATTAGTTTTGCTGCTAAAATGTAAATCTATAATGATTTCGATTCATTCCATTCGCTTTATTATCACTTCATCACACACCCCACCGCCACCTCCATCATAGAAAATATTGTAATTTATCATGCTTGGTTCACTCGTGGAGCAAGAGAGGAAGAGGAATAAAAGAAACCAGATTTCATCTGCAAGAGAGAGAGAGAGAGTTATTGTAATATATCATGCATAGTTCACTCGTGGAGCAAGAGAGGAAGAGAAATGAAAGAAACGACAGACCGATAGACAGATAGATAGATAGATAGATGTAATTATGAAAGAAGAGAGGCCATAGAAGTATTGTGTACTGCTACATTCTGCATGGCAATCACACACACACACACACACACACACACACACACACACACACACACACACACACACACACACACACACACACACACACACACACACACACACACACACACACACACACACACACACACACACACACACACACACACACACACACACACACACACACACACTTAATTTCCATGTGGATTAATAAAGTGTGTCTGTCTGTCGCTCACGGAACAGAGTAAGCACAAGGTATTCCTGTCATGCAAAACGCTGATTAATGCCCGCTGTCGGTTTTCAGCACCTACATTTTTACGTATAGGAAGAAAGTGGTGACGATGTGGTAATGAAGTGGGTTAACCCTATGGTCTTTCACTTTCATCAACCCTCACCCCCCTCCAACGACGTAGTGATTAATTGGGTTGTCCTTATACTCTATGACTTCCAGTAACCCTCATCCCCCTCCCATCCAAACTCCACTGCCCCCCGCCCCCTACACCACCCGGTTCAAACACCCTGCTGTCTGTAAAAGTGGTGATGACGTAGTGATTAATTGGGTTATCCTCATACTCTTTCACTTTCATTAACCCTCATCCCCCTCCCAAACTTCACTGCCCCCTCCCCCCTTCCTCCGTTCAAACACCCTGATCTCTGTAATTCTTATCGTAGTGAGGTCACATTCACGACCACACAGACAAGCAAATGCGTGGAGCTTTCGTTTTACAATGTGGGCCGATTTGGAACACTGACACACACACACACACACACACACACACACACACACACACACACACACACACACACACACACACACACACACACACACACACACAGAGGGAGGAGGAGTGCAAGATTGGTAGGAATTTCAAACATGATTTAGAACTGACATTCTAACTTTATTTTGGGTTTCTCTTGGAGCTGGTTAAAGAACTGACGGGTATCCAGCCAAGATGTGAGAGGGGTGGGAGGTATAGGCCTCCATTTGGAAGAGAGTCAATGTCAGACATCTTTCTCTTACCACCGTCTTGTCCGCTAAAGACCCCTCCAAAACAAGCAATGATTGAAAGCTCTGATGGAATTAGGTTGTTTTCCCAGACACGGTAAGGTAATATTCTTTTAACAACACATGGCAAGCTGAGCTGTTCATCGGAATTCCTTCTTCTTGGGCTCAGTATTGGTGGTGTTCGACCAGGTTTGGCCATCGTACACTGTGAGCGTCCAGGCACTGTAGTAAACTTTACTCGCTTCCAGTCCTCTCACCAAAGTTGAGAAGTTTGGGGAGTAGGGAGGAGAGTTATATATATATATATATATATATATATATATATATATATATATATATATATATATATATATATATATATATATATATATATTCTATTTTTATTTTTATTATTTTTATTATCATCTTAAAAAAAAATCAAGACGTATGGGAATATTCATATTCTGCACTATCTTTTTGCTGATTCCATGTGACGTCCACGTTTAGTGTCTGACGCACGATGGACGTTCGTGGTTGTCACAGAACACGTTTCGGTGTTTCCGCTGGTGTGTGTGTGTGTGTGTGTGTGTGTGTTGTGTGTGTGTGTGTGTGTGTTGATAAACAACTTGCACTGTCTTCCAGTTCTGGGCCTCTCTGTCAGAAATCGGCCCGCGTGTATCCTGCTGCCTTCATGCCAGCCTCCGTGCATGACGAGCCCAAAGCCGACCGAGTGGTTAAAGCGTTAGACTTTCAGTTTGAGAGTCCTTGGTTCCATGTCCGTGCGTGGCGACTGGTCGGTAACGGTTGGAATCTTTTTTTTGTTGTTGTTGTTGCTGTCGCTTCATCTGCACCGTTTCAGTGGCATTACTCCACGCCGCTCTTTCCGCGTCCCCCATACACAGCCATACCCAGGTTCGTCTGTCGCGGTCCCAGCATACGATACTATCGACAATAGGATGCAAGGAAGCTACACACCAGAGGAGATCCTGCACTGCTGCCGAGTCACTTCGGTGGTGCCCAAAAGTGCCTGTTCTGATTTAACGCACTCAGGACACCACCTACTAAGCCCCCTACTGACGACAATAATAGCTTGGTCGCGGAGCCAGACTGAATGAGTCTCCTCCGTGTGGAGACCACCACAAGGTCCCTCCAACGACTGTCCCCCATGAATCTACCGACACCGAAGACCTTGACAGTACTCATCCCAAGCACAGAAATGGAAGGGGATCGAAACTGAGATCACCACGAGAGCAGGGCATGGAAGGTCACATCCTCTGGGACATTTTAAAAATATATTATCATTCGCGTTAAAGGAGGGAGATTGTGATGATGACGATGTTGCCATGGAAGTCCAGTTAGGTTTGGAGCTGCGTGACAAGACAAGGATGTACACTACATTTCCTTTCATGATGCGCGTGCGTGCACACACACACACACACACACACACACACACACACACACACACACACATCCTTTTTTGCAATTGGAATGAACTTCCTCTTTCGCTTCGTCAAGTCTCCACACTCAGCTCTTTCAAGTCTGGCCTTAAAACCCACCTCTTCCCAAAATACCTCCCTTCCCTGCCTCTTCCTTGTCTTTAGTTTCTCCAGTTTTAGAGTTATGCGTGCGTGAGAATGACTGGTGCGAAAGCGCTTAGATTTGTCTATGCACAAGATTCAGCGCTATATAAGTACTATTATTATTATTATTATTATTATTATATCTCGGCGTTAACCAGGCCCGAGAGACAGACACTTGCAGTGCTGGATTTTGTTTTTTTTGGTCAGTCTTCCAGGTCAGCAGATGTACAGGCCTGCTAGTGACTGAACCCCCTTCGTGTGAATACACATGCAGAAGATCTTATCTGTTAAAGACCTTGTAATCCATGTCAGCATTCGGTGGGTTATGGAAACAGCAACAGACCCAGCACGTGGTGACGGACAGGGCACAGAGACACAAGTGCCCAGCTCCAAGGTTGACGTGGACCTGACTGACTCAAAGGAATTGTGTGTCACCCCGTGTCGGCGTTTTCAAACAAGTGAGAGTGTTGGAAGAGGGGTGAGGGGTCAAGGGGTGAGGGTGGTGGTGGGATCTCGGGGGTGAGAGAGAGGTTAGAAGTGGGACGCATAGAAAATGAAACTGTGTGTGTGTGTGTGTGTGTGTGTGTGTGTGTGTGTGTGTGCGCACGCACGCGCATCCTTGACTGGGAATGAGTTTCATTTTATAATGGAATGTCCCAGTTATGATCAGTTACGAAATAGATATGTTCCTAAAAATATTTTTCTCCAAAATCGGTTTTTAATTTTTGTAATATGCTCAAAGGAGGCAAAAAAGTCATTTTAGCTGTAAGAAAGATGATTAGATTTGCAAATGTTGTCTAGCTACACTTTTGGAGTTAAAAGACATTTGTGTTTTCTCAACTTTTATGTGACATCGTTGTGTATTTGGAAATGTTTGTTCTGGGCATGAAAAGATTTTGCAGCAATCCTCCATACTCCAATAGGAGTGAAAGGATACTTAAAACTTCAACTTGAACTTGAACTGCATCTCTGTCCAGCCCCTCTCTCTTTCTCTTTGTCTCTCTTTCCACCCCCGAACTCTTTCCCCACTGACACAATCGTGCAGTCTCGCTCACTATGCACCACTCTTTGTCGTAAGCTACACGGCGACTTATTTAATTAACCTCCGCCAGACTGCGATGATGAAAGTCCCTATGCAGTCGGGGGTGGGCGACCTGAATGGTCCCCTCAAAAGACAGGCGTGTGAGGTACTTTCCTTCTCATCTCCTCGACAACAGTACCACCCCCAAAGTCCTCTCCTTTCTCTGGGACCAGCGTTCAGTGACGGCACCAACTCGGTATTCTCTTCAACCTCAGCTGTCACAGCTGCACTCCATCGACCCAAGAAATGGGTGGGAGGATTGGATGTGGGAAGGGTTAAAGCCTTTCTATTACGTGCACACTTTCTTCTCCTTGCTGGCGGATAATGGGTTTTCTGGGGAACAGCAGACGTATACTGTTGGGGGTCTTTCCGGAGCAGTACAGTGTTTGGGGGTGGAGGTGGGGGAGGGAGCGAGGCGGGCGATGGGAGGGGGTGTGGGGGTGGGGGGTGGACATGCGTCTGTTGAGAAAATGACGTGTCTGATGAAATCCACTTGTCAAACGTGGAGGGCATACCAGCTGTCTCGGCCGTGGCCGTCTCCGATCACAAAAGCCATTTTTTTCTTCAGTCTTTCAGTTCAGAAGCTTTCACGTCAAAAGTGTCACATCAAGTCTCGAAGCTTGAAGATCGACAACAGATCTTTATGTGAAGATGTTATTAATGCAGCTTCTTTTTACTTTTTAAATCTTATTGCTTTATCTAATTGTGACTGTCCCGGATCCAGTCCTGGATAATTTCTTACTGAGCAGTTGTCGTGCTGGTGGAGTGGTGGATTGTTTGTGATGACTACATACAGGTTTCACAACAAGTTACGGACCATTTCATTAAAACAGGCATGTTCTCGTGACGTGTATGATAAAACCGAAAGGTCAGAAATAACAGATTTACAGGCTGCATATTGTATACTCCTGCCGTCTCACTGAATGCACAGCAGGCTGTTTTGGGCACACGTGCATCACGGTCAGCTTAAAATGCGTTTGGAAAATTGATGTACCAGGACAAAAAATCCATGTTTAAGGAAAAAAAAAAATCAGTGTTTCACGAATAAAATCGATGTTTCATGAAAACAAAATCGATGTTCCAGTCGAAAAAAAAAGTTTCATGAAAAGATATTAATGTTGCAGGGATCAAATCAATGTTTCAGGATAACAATGAATGTGTCATGCCAAAAGCAAAAAAACAACAACAACCGAAACCAAAAACGAAAAAACAAGCAAAAAGCAAAAAAACAAACAAAAACAAACAAACAACAACAACCCCCCCCCCCAACAACAACAACAAACAAAAAAACCAAAACAACAACAACAACAAAAAAAACAAACAAACAAAACAAAAAACAAAACAAACAAAAAAACAACAACAAAAAAAACCACCCAACAAAACAATAACAAAAACAAAAAAACTCAACAACAACAGAAAACAACAACAACCAACAAACAACAAACCAGTTTCAGACAAAAAAGAAACAAACCAATGTTTCAGGCGGAATATAAAGTTTCAGGATAAAAAAAAAACTTTCAATGTTTCAGCGGAATATAAAGTTTCCTGTAAAAATCTATCAGTGTTTGAGGAAAGAACAGCTATCCAGTGGTTTACAGACAACAGCTGTGTTTTTTTTTTCAATGTCTGGTGGAAAGTCAGCATCCCTTCATCATGCCTCCAAGAAGAAAACTGTGCAAGTTGTCAAGGTGTGAACCCAGGTCTGGACGCTTAGTGTGTTAAAGGTGCATTTTTCCTATTTCACGGTTCAGCAGACGAGCACACATGCTCATGCTTGAACCCCCTTCGTATGTACAAATATTTGGAAGATCAAATGTGCGCGTTGAAATTCTTGTAATCCAAGTCAGTTTTCAGTGAGTTATGGAAACAAGAACGTACCCACATACACCCCCACCCCGAAAAGGGAGTATAGCTTACTCCATGGCGGATCGAAAATGGCCATGCACGTAAAAGCCCAGTCGTACATACGACTGAACATGGTTGCTGCAACCCACGAACGCAGACGAAGGCCTCTCTGTCCACCAGACACCGACTGGTCATCTAAGTGCTATTCCGCTGGAGGAGATCATAAAACGAAATACTGTGTACATGTATGACAGTTTGTCCTGTCCGACTGTCGTGACCATCAGAACAGCAGGGGAGGCAACTGCTGTCCCGACTATCTGGGCTAGAATTTGATTATGTTGTCCAGGAGAGTGTCTTGCCCAAGCTACATCCCCACTCTCTCGGCCAATATGATTTAAGGACAGTCGGCATTATGATCAACTAGCCCCCAAATCATCTGTTTCAGGCATCAGGACCAGGCCTTTCCGGCTACCGAAGCGGCCCCCGGTGTTAAGCCCCAACCGGCAGAGCCCTAGTCCCTCACTTGCCTTTGGCTGATGGCGGGACAGGGCTTTTAAGACATTCGGAAGGAGCGGTGACAGTAGCTTCTGGTAGTGAGTTCCACTCTGTACGTGGCAGGAATGAGAATTTCCGGTAGTCAGTGCGGCATGATGGTATTCTGTACGCTTGGTTGTGGCCTCTCCCTCTTCTGTTCTTTGGTATGAGGTTGTTTGTCTCGACTTTGGCCAGGTTGTGACGGATTTTGTAGAGCATGGCGAGTCTGTTTTCCTTCGCTGTTGTAGTTTGGGCCACTTTAGTTGTTCCAGCATATTTCCGACACTTGAGGTGTTTCGGTGTCGGTTTAGGACGAATCTCGCCGCTCTGTGTTGTACTGCCTCGAGCTTGCTGATGTCATCTTTTTGGTGGGGGTCCCATACAGTGGAGGCGTACTCGAGTGTATATATAAAATAAAGCAACAAAAACCGAAATATATAATAGTGGTCGCTCCATGTCTATGGAAAAACAAAACAAAACCAACACTCTTCACTCCCAGCATGACTCACCTCAAGAGCTCGCGAAAAAACAACAACAACAACAACAACATAAGGGAGATTAAATCCCTGGAACTGGAACGCAGTTCCAGACCTCCTGGTCGGACACAGACCCAGGAAATGCAGTGGCATTGGAGGCCCCAAGACTGAACCGAATCGGCAACCCCCCCCCACCTCACACTCCAAAATGAACGGAGCATGACTGGACAAGAAACAACCTCTCCCTGACTGGGTGCAACTGCCAGTGATTAAAGCATCTTCCGATGCCCACGATATCGACAGGTGAGTTTTTTCATTATCAGACCTGTAGCTCAGCTTACCTGAGCTGACTACGAGGGAGGGAAGGAACACACACTCACGCGCGCGTACACACGCACACACACATGCACGCACGCACAGAAAGAAAGAAAGAAAGAAAGAAAAAACAACAACAACAAAAAACAACAACAAAAAATCCCAACGAAAATCATGACGTATTCGAGGGGTCAAGTTGACCAAAATTCCCTTTCTTCCATCACTACACTGTCGCACGCGACAATATTATATGTACACACACACACACACACACACACACACACACACACACACACAAATACACACTCAAACTCACCACATACACACACACACACACACACACACACACACACACACACACACACACACACACGTGCGCGAATTCAGTCACGTACACGCGTCTCACACACCACACACGTGCAAATCCTGTCTGTTTGTGTGTCTGTCTGTGTGTCTGTCTCTCATCTTCTAATTGTAATCTGTCTCGCTTCCTCCATTCTGTCTGTGATGATGAAAACGGAGCAGACTTGAAAATCCCAGGGCCAGTCACAAGTCATAAGAAATCACAACCCTAACGAGCACGGTGTTTACGATACTGACAGGCCGTCGGCACGCCGGTACTCAAATTGAGTTCTGCCATCGTGTTTTCTACGCGATCCTTTGCTCTGGGGTTAACATTGTTATAATGATCACATCTAAGTATGCACAGAGTACGAAGTAGATACAGAACGAAGACCAGTGACATACAAAGAAAATGGCGTGATTCTCATACTTCAATCATTTTTATAAAAGTCTGGATTATTTTCATTTGGTCATTTACCAACAAACTGTCTCTGTAGTTCTTAAAGAAATGACAATTAAATTCCCATGAAAATCCTATTGTATCGCCTTCTATTTCATCGACTTTAAAACTCGATTCTATTATTTTAACACCGCTGCCACTCCCCTTGCATTTGGCTTATTGGAAGCGAAAAAAAAAAGGATTGATGTCGCCGTTCTGATGCTACATATGTTTCGATTTTTACAGCGAAGTGCGTTTCCTGTAGGCAGCAGATGCTGTATGATTTTCTTTCTCGATGAAAATGGAACGCGTCTCTTCTTTTCTGTAGTTCTCATAGTTCCTGGCAGTTCAGGGATGATATCGTTATATTTGTCATATCAAAAGTAGCATGCCACACATACAAACACCGAAAAAAACAACTATCGCTCGCAAGCTAAAGTGGAATCTACGACTCCTTTCGTTTTACAGATTATAACGAGTATGGACGTCAACAATACTAACAGCCAGTTTGCAGGAGGGTGCTAAAAGGAAATCTCTCATGGACTGAATATCTCCGAAAGGCCCAGAACAGTATCGCCGGGTTGTTTTGCAAGTCACCTAGACGCGAACACGTCACACCTCTCTTACAGTCTCTTCACTGGCTACCTGTACAATACAGAATCAACTACAAACTTGCTTCTATCTGTTTCTTCTTCTTCTTCGAAGAATACCAGAAGAAACGCAATACTGTTAAATACATGATTGGAAAGTCTAAACGGATTTTCTTTCGTAAACTAATCGAAGACATAAGCAACACAGCCTTCATATGGAAGGCTATACACCAACTCACCAAACTCTTCAAATGCGGTATGTCTCATTCCTGTCCATACACTGAACAATCACTTTGCTGGCATTGGAAAGAAATTAATCGCAAAAGACGATACACACACTTCTTTTGATTTCAGCATTTTAGAAAACTTTTGTCATAATAAAAATATAAAAACGGAGTTTTCTGTTCCATTAATGTCTATTCATGAAGTCTTATCTCATTTTGTATCTCTCTCTAACGTGTGTGTGTGTGTGTGTGTGTGTGTGTGTGTGTGCGTGCGTGCGTGCGTGCGTGCGTGTGTGTGTGTGCGTGTGTGTGCGCAGTGCGTGTACATGCACAAGTTTTTGCATTGATATGCACTTGTATGTATCCTAATTTCTACTGTATCTGTGTTTGTGTATGATTTTCGATTCATGTCCGTACCTTGTTATGTGCTATGCCCCCCCCCCCCCCCAAGCCCCCAGTTTTACTTGTGACCCTGGTACACTTGGTAATAAAGACATATTCTATTCTATTACACACACACACACACACACACACACACACACACACACACACACACACACACACACACACACATATATATATATATATATATATATATATATCTGGGCTGCTTTCCTTGGGAAGAGTGCGGCGGCACTATCAAATCCATCACAGATTTTCTGTCAGTCAGCTCAAACCGAGAAGTGACAGTGGCAAAATAATGAATTACTGTGAAAAAAAATGTATTGAAAATACAAGACGATTTTAAAATAACACCGAAGGATGCTCTACAACTTCGGAGATCATCAACAAAGAGGTTACTGGGTGAAATGGCCATTTAGTCATCTCTCTCTGTGTCTCTGTGTCGCTGTATCTGTCTCTGTCTCTCTGTCTCTCCTGTGTTTGCAGTGACCATGCAAATTATTTGAGATAACAAGTATTTCTTGTTCTCTCTCGCCCCCTTGTCTGAATGGCGTTGTTAGGCTGAATGGACATTAAAAAACTTTGTCATTGTCAATGTCATTGTCATTCTCTCTCTCTCTCTCTCTCTCTCTCTCTCTCTCTCTCTCTCTCTCTCTCCCTCTCTTTGTGTGTGCGTATGCATTGCTAGATTTGTTGTTAAATGTTTTCTGTTCCACATTGTTCTGGAATGTGACAATTTGTGTTCACTGATCCCCTTCATGAGGGGCCACGGCCTTTATTGAACAAAAACGTTCGTTCGTTCTCTCTCTCTCTCTTTCTCTCTCTCCTCCTCTCTCTCATTTCAATCTGTCTCGCTTTCCCCAATTCTCTTTCTCTGATGATGTAAACGGAGCAGACTTCTAAATCTCACGACCAGTCACTTACATCGCCCCTCCTTCCCGCCCCCCGGCCCCCCCAAATGCTCCCCTTCCCAAGAAAGAAGAACCATGACGAGCACGGATGTCTGCAGGACTGACAGGCAGGCAGTAGGGAGGGTACCAAAAGGGAATCTCTCAGGCACTGAAGCCCCGTCCAGACACGGCACCAGTGGGGGGTGGGGAGAGGGGGGGGGGCGTGGGGGGTGGGGGGTGGGGGGGAAACAGTTCCCTGACACCTGTCAGCGTCATCGGCCTCTTCACGACACACACGCGTGTTGTGTTGCTGTACTTCCCCCACCCCCGCTCGTTCGTCCTAAAGTGCCACGTGAAAATCTTTATTTAAAAAAAAAAAAAAAAAAAAAAAAAATCTCCCTGTCTTTTCCATGTTGTCCGTACTACGTATTAATTTTCTGTATACGTCACACACACACACACACACACACACACACTGTATAACACGCTTTCGAGTACTAGCTCGTGCACTAGCGCGCACACACACATACACATACACACACACGCACGCGCACACGCGCACTCGCACGCACCCAGATATGTATACACCTACACGCAAGCACACACGCAAACACAGACTCGCGTGCGCCTGCACATACGTACCAATATGCGTACACATACACACATTCACGTATGTACGCACACACATGCACATTCACACACGCACACACACACACACACACACACGCACGCACGCACACCCTCCTCAAAATAACTCACAAGAGCGAGCTGGCGGACGCTCGCACGCAAGAACAGTAGTAAACAGTTCAGTTTAGTTGTTACAAGTTTTTTTTTTCTCTCTAAGAAAAAGTGTCTCAAAGTACAGTTAAGATTTCCAGTCTGGTTGCTGTGGACCCTATTACAGCCTTCTTTTTGCACGCTTGCCACCAGAGAAAAATCAATGAAGCCAGGGATGAAATTATAGCTCCCCCCTCCCTCCCTCCCCTTCTCCAGTGCAGTTGGAAAGTTGGACCACGTGATCATTGTGATCTGCTAATGTTACACTAGGTGCACTAGTTCTGAGTTATTTTGTGTTGGAGGGGAAAGGGGGGGGGGGTGGACAGGGGATCAGGTCTGATCCATTTCATGACACACCAAGACAGCTGCAGCGGGGATCGTGTGGCACTGCGTCCGACCAGGAGGTGAGTACCCTCGGGTTCCAGTCCCACATACCCCCCCCCCTTCTCGTCCTCCCGCCCCACCCCCCTCTCCACTGGACCTTGACTGGTGGTCTGGGTGCTAGTCATTCGGATGAGACGATAAACAGATATATATATATATAAAGTGCGTTGACAAAAATTTGCTATTTCTAGTACTGCTGTTCACAGTTTCAGATATAGTATTATAAGTGAATCTATGTATACCTGTCGATTATGCAATCTGGGTTGCGTGTGCAGTATGCAATGAGAGTACGTAAAAGAACATGTCGTCTTGAGCCCCTAATCAGACAATGGTGTCCACCTAAACAACTACTTTTTCACTAAACTCCGCATTCGTTACTCAGCAAAGTCTCCCATTGGGACTGAGAGTCAGACCACAGATCACCTGCTGCAGTCCTGCCCCCTCCATGAGGTGCTCAGATAGAGGTACTGGCCGGAAACCAACTGCATTCACCCGGAAGCTCTTCAAAGCGTGGAGGACCTGCAGTGTACGACTGCCTTCATCGCCGAGACTAGGGTGTCCAGCTAACGAACGAGAAGAAGAAGAAGAAGAAGAAGAAGAAGAAGAAGAGACAATGTTGTAACACACTTTTCTGCTTCGTTTTTATTCTTTATACCTTGGATTTCACAGGTTCAGTAAGATACAGTAAGTTTTTTGGCAACGAATACACGCTCACATGTACACACGTACGCAAACTCTTAAACACACACACACACACACACACACACACACACACACACACAGCGAGAGAGAGAGAGAGAGAGAGAGAGAGAGAGAGAGAGAGAGAGAGAGAGAGTTGCATGTACGTGCAATTGAAGGCACCAGTACTAATTCACTTGCAGGGATTTGTGAAGGGTTTCGTAGACCCACTACAATTTGCTTACAGGAGAAAGAGAAATGTTGATGACGTTTTGTTTTTTGTTTTGAAAGAGGCATATGAATGTGTAGACAGCCCTGGCACATATCTCCATATGATGTTTTTTGACTTCTCGAGCGCTTTTAATACTATCCAGTCCCACCTTTAAGCTAAGACACCTTTACAGATGAAAATTAATTCTCCGACTGTTTTAGAGTATCTCAAAGAATACCAAAAAGAACAGGTACAAGGCCATCACACCATCGATCGCCTCAAAGAAATAAAAGCAGAGAGAGGGAGCGGCCGAAAGTCTAACATGAAAGGTAGAGCACGATGCTTTGCAAATCAAACAAATATCGGCATCATTTCCAAACCAACATTGCGCAAATTTCTTCAAAACGGAACAGAGTCTCTGTGGGCCTTTCCAAATACAATAGACTGAGCAACACACTAGACGCCACGTTCTTGGCATCAGAGATCTTTTCCCATCCCTCTTGGCAGCCTCTGTGCGTGTGCGTGTGTGGATGTGTGTGTTTGTGTGGATGTGTGGGTCTGTGTTTTTGAGTGCGTTTGTGAATGCGCGAGAGTGTAAGTGTACACAAGTGTCAGGAGAGATCTGTGTACGGGTGTGTGTGTATATATATATATATATATATATATATATATATATATATATATATATATATATATATCTTTGTATATATGTGTGGGGGTTGGGGGTGGGAGATATGGGCGTATATGTGTGTGCTTGTACAAGTAAGTGTTCATCTCTGTGAGTGTGTGTTTGCGTGCGTGTGTGTGTGTGTGTGTGTGTGTGTGCCGTGGAAGCTGCGATACGTAGGCTAGAAATGAGTGTGTGGAGGAGGGGGTTGGAGGAGGTGCAAGGTAATGTGTGTGTGTGTGTGTGTGTGTGTTGGAGCTCATGTACGTTTATATGTATTTGACTGTACTTTCATATCTGTGAAACTGCATGTTTGGTGCATTTCTGTTATGCATGTGTGGGTGTATGTGTGAATGTGTGTCGTCATATTTTACATTCATTCGCTTAATTATCACCATTGTTGTCTTATTTATTTATTTATTTATTTTTTATTATTATCATTTTATTAGTATTACTATTATTATTACTACTACCTTTTTCTATATTATAATTATTATTTATTTATTTATTTATTTATTTATGTAAGCTTATCTATTATTTATTCCCCCCCCCCCTTTTTTTTTTTTTTTTTTTTTTTTTTTCTCAAGGCCTGACTAAGCGCGTTGGGTTACGCTGCTGGTCAGGCATCTGCTTGGCAGATGTGGTGTAGCGTATATGGTTTGTCCGAGCGCAGTGACGCCTCCTTGAGCAACTGAAACTGAAACTGAAACTCAATGACAGATCCCAATTTGCTTAAATCAGACTCTGTTCCCAGTATCTATACACTACCACTGGTGCACCCACGGGTACAGTGCTGTGGCCCCTCCTTTTACTCTGTATACAGCTGACTGTATAAGTTGCACAGAATCCTGTCCACGCGTCAGGTTTGCTGACGATTCAGCTCTGACAGGACCCATAACTGATGACGATTCAGCTCTGACAGGACCCATAACTGATGACGATTCAGCTCTGACAGGACTCATAACTGATGACGATTCAGCTCTGACAGGACTCATAACTGATGACGATTCAGCTCTGACAGGACCCATAACTGATGACGATTCAGCTCTGACAGGACTCATAACTGATGACGATTCAGCTCTGACATGACTCATAACTGATGACGATTCAGCTCTGACAGGACTCATAACTGATGACTATTCAGCTCTGACAGGACCCATAACTGATGACGATTCAGCTCTGACATGACTCATAACTGATGACGATTCAGCTCTGACAGGACCCATAACTGATGACGATTCAGCTCTGACATGACTCATAACTGATGACGATTCAGCTCTGACAGGACTCATAACAAATGACGATTCAGCTCTGACATGACTCATAACTGATGACGATTCAGCTCTGACATGACCCATAACTGATGACGATTCAGCTCTGACAGGACCCATAACTGATGACGATTCAGCTCTGACAGGACTCATAACTGATGACGATTCAGCTCTGACAGGACTCATAACTGATGACGATTCAGCTCCGACAGGACCCATAACTGATGACGATTCAGCTCTGACAGGACTCATAACCGATGACAATGAAACAAAGTACAGACAGGGAATCGACAATTCTACAACATGGTATGAAGTAACACAGAACCAATGACTTAGTTATCAAGGGGGAGAAGTTATCAAGGGGGAGATTATAAGTACTTTGGCGTAATTATCGACAACAGATTATCATGGGGTAAAAATTGAACTGTTGTGTGGTACCGCCTGCCTGCCAGCCTGTATGTCCTCTCAGTTTCTTTCTGCATTCACACCTCCACCCCCACCCCTCACCATACACACTGAGGAGAGAGAGAGAGAGAGAGAGAGAGAGAGAGAGAGAGAGAGAGAGAGAGGGAGAGAGAGGGAGAGAGAGAGAGAGAGAGAGGGAGAGAGAGGGAGAGAGAGAGAGAGACAGACAGACAGATAGACAGACAGAGAGAGAGACAGAGAGAAGAACAGAGACAGGCAGGGAAAGTTATAATCATGGTACCCACAGGCTAACCCTATAGGGCCATATTTTGTTGTTGTCATTTAACTTGAAAGTGGTTCTCAAAGTGTCTTGAAATTCCGTTCTCCTTCTCTGTCTATACATGTTCCCCCTCCCCTCCCCCCCCCATCCCCCCTCAAGCGCACGACAATATTCACTTATTTCCTTGGTGGCTCCCCGGAGACAAAGTCGATGAAAATGGCAATCATGTTCCCTTTCTCTTCACCTACCGTCCCCTTATCTCTGTCTCAGCTGCCTGAAGGCGTTGGCTTGCAAGTAGACCGAAGCCATTCAGAGCTGTCTGTCTGAATACTTTCAGTGCCAGACACATCGTTGTTAGGTTCGCTGCCATCTGTTGGCGGAAATTATTGACGTGTTTATTGTATCTGGGTTTCGCCGTCCTTGTCACAGTTAGTCAGGGAATGATTTTAAAACAGCTGATCATTTAAATAACAACAACAGCAACAAAAACAACAGCTACTGCTATTACTTCTATTGGTGGGGTAGCGTGTTGAAGATGAAGGCTGATTGCACAGCTCTCGTCAGTCCTGGTGGGTTTGACTGTGACTCGCGTAGCGATGCTTGAACCGTTCTCCCGAGGACAGTGGGGGCACAAGAAAGCTGCAGCAGTCGGGATCTGGGCTGCAGCCTTCCTCCTCTCTCTGGCGATGGTCAGTCTGCTTCGGAGGTCGTCCTCCACGCTGCTGTCTGCTCTCCATGTGACTGTACGACATCCCAGTCTGTCACTGGCCTGAGCTTCAAGCTGCTTTGAGGTATTTGATATGGATACTTATATAGCGCACATCCTCGGTCAGATACCAAGCTCTAAGCGTTTTACAACAACGGGGTTATTTGCACAACAGTCTGCCTACCTGGGTAGAGCTGCCTAACGGCTTCCACTGGGCGCTCATCATTTGTTTCCTGCGTCATTCAAGGTTTGCGGCAGTGCCGGAGGTGTTCCTTGATGCAGTCCTTGGAGCATTCTGTGGCCGTCCTTGTGGAGGGTCTCTGGCGCTGAGAAGACAACGCAGAGAAGCTGATGTGGCATGGGATTCATCCATCCGTAACACATGGTCAGTCCAGGGGTTTTCAGGATCAGCGTCAGCGCAACTCTCCTTCTCTACATCCTCCTCTTCCTCCTTCTACTGCTACCAGTGAACGCCAGACATAAAAATTGCAAGACGCACGCACAAATACACAAACACACAAGAACACACACACACACACACACACACACACACACACACACACACACACACACACACACACACACTAATGCACAGACAGACAGACAGACAGACACACACACACACACACACACACACAAACACACACAAAAACACACTAAGGCATACACACACACACACACACACACACACACACACACACACACACACACATTAAAGCGAGCTTTAATGAGCGCGGACGTCTGTAATTGTGGCAGTCAGGGTGTGGGAAGTGGCAGTGGGTACAAATGGTCATAGGGCCTCATGTGGTCACACACAGAACAAGTGAGGACCTGGCCCACACAGTGTGTTATGGGATCAGCTGGAAAGACATGGGCCACCCAATGTGTTATTGGATCAGCTGGGAAGACATGGACCACACAGTGTGTTATGGGGAAGACATGGCCCACACAGTGTGTTATGGGATCAGCTGGGAAGACATGGCCCACACAGTGTGTTATGGGATCAGCTGGAAAGACATGGACCACCCAATGTGTTATGGGATCAGCTGGAAAGACATGGACCACACAGTGTGTTATGGGGAAGACATGGCCCACACAGTGTGTTATGGGATCAGCTGGGAAGACATGGCCCACACAGTGTGTTATGGGGAAGACATGGCCCACACAGTGTGTTATGGGATCAGCTGGGAAGACATGGGCCACCCAATGTGTTATTGGATCGGCTGGGAAGACATGGCCCACACAGTGTGTTATGGGATCAGCTGGGAAGACATGGCCCACACAGTGTGTTATGGGATCAGCTGGAAAGACATGGACCACCCAATGTGTTATGGGATCAGCTGGGAAGACATGGACCACCCAATGTGTTATGGGATCAGCTGGGAAGACATGGCCCACCCAATGTGTTATGGGATCAGCTGGGAAGACATGGCCCACCCAATGTGTTATGGGATCAGCTGGGAAGACATGGCCCACCCAATGTGTTATGGGATCAGCTGGGAAGACATGGCCCACACAGTGTGTTATGGGATCAGCTGGGAAGACATGGCCCACACAGTGTGTTATGGGATCAGCTGGGAAGACATGGACCACCCAATGTGTTATGGGATCAGCTGGGAAGACATGGACCACCCAATGTGTTATGGGATCAGCTGGGAAGACATGGACCACCCAATGTGTTATGGGATCAGCTGGGAAGACATGGCCCACACAGTGTGTTATGGGGAAGACATGGCCCACACAGTGTGTTATGGGATCAGCTGGGAAGACATGGCCCACACAGTGTGTTATGGGATCAGCTGGGAAGACATGGACCACACAGTGTGTTATGGGATCAGCTGGGAAGACATGGCCCACACAGTGTGTTATGGGATCAGCTGGGAAGACATGGCCCACCCAATGTGTTATGGGATCAGCTGGGAAGACATGGACCACCCAATCTGTTATGGGATCAGCTGGGAAGACATGGACCACCCAATGTGTTATGGGATCAGCTGGGAAGACATGGCCCACACAGTGTGTTATGGGATCAGCTGGGAAGACATGGCCCACACAGTGTGTTATGGGATCAGCTGGGAAGACATGGCCCACCCAATGTGTTATGGGGAAGACATGACCCACGCAGTGTGTTTTGGGATCGGTTTGCAAGACATGGCCCACACAGCGTGTTATGGGCTCTGCTGCTAAGACTTGGTCCACACAGTGTGTTATGGGCTGGGAAGACATGGTCCACACAGTGTGTTATGGGCTGGGAAGACATGGTCCACACAGTGTGTTATGGGCTGGGAAGACGTGGTCCACACAGTGTGCTATAGGGAAGACTTGGACCACACAGTGTGTTATGGGGAAGACTTGGTCCACACTGTGTGTTATGGGGAAGACATGGTCCACACAGTGTATTGTGGGCTGGGAAGACGTGGTCCACACAGTGTGTTATAGGGAAGACTTGGACCACACAGTGTGTTATAGGGAAGACTTGGACCACACAGTGTATTATGGGTAAGACCTGGTTCACACAGTGTGTTATGGGCTGGGAAGACTTGGACCACACAGTGTGTTATGGGGAAGACTTGGTCCACACTGTGTGTTGTGGTCTGGGAAGACTTGGTCCATACAGTGTGTTATGGGCTGGGAAGACGTGGTCCACACAGTGTGTTATAGGGAAGACTTGGACCACACAATTTGTTATGGGCTGGGAAGACTTGGTCCACACGGTGTGTTATGGGGAAGACGTGGTCCACACAGTGTGTGATGGGGAAGTCTTGGACCACACAGTGTGCTATGAGGAAGACTTGGTCCACACAGTGTGTTATGGGGAAGACATGGTCCACACAGTGTATTGTGGGCTGGGAAGACTTGGTCCACACAGTGTGTTATGGGGAAGACTTGGTCCACACAGTGTGTTATGGGGAAGACCTGGTCCACCCAGTGTGTTATGGGGAAGACTTGGACCACCCAGTGTGTTATGGACTGGGAAGAATTGGTCCACACAGTGTGTTATGGGCTGGGAAGACTTGGTCCACACAGTGTGTTATGGGGAAGACCCGGTCCACCCAGTGTGTTATGGGGAAGACTTAGACCACCCAGTGTGCTATGGACTGGGAAGACTTGGTCCACACAGTGTGTTGTGGGCTGGGAAGACTTGGTCCACACAGTGTATTTTAAGGAAGACTTGGTCCACCCAGTGTGTTATGGGCTGGGAAGACTTGGTCCACACAGTGTGTTATGGGGAAGACTTGGTCCACACAGTGTGTTGTGGGCTGGGAAGACTTGGTCCACCCAATGTGTTATGAGGAAGACTTGGTCCACCCAGTGTGTTATGAGGAAGACTTGGTCCACACAGTGTGTTATGAAGAAGACTTGGTCCACCCAGTGTGTTATGAGGAAGACTTGGTCCACCCAGTGTGTTATGAGGAAGACTTGGTCCACACAGTGTGTTATGAAGAAGACTTGGTCCACCCAGTGTGTTATGAGGAAGACTTGGTCCACACAGTGTGTTATGAGGAAGACTTGGTCCACCCAATGTGTTATGAGGAAGACTTGGCCCACCCAGTGTGTTATGGGGAAGACTTGGTCCACCCAGTGTGTTATGAGGAAGACTTGGTCCACCCAGTGTGTTATGAGGAAGACTTGGTCCACACAGTGTGTTATGAAGAAGACTTGGTCCACCCAGTGTGTTATGAGGAAGACTTGGTCCACACAGTGTGTTATGAGGAAGACTTGGTCCACCCAATGTGTTATGAGGAAGACTTGGCCCACCCAGTGTGTTATGGGGAAGACTTGGCCCACACAGTGTGTTATGGGATCAGCTGGGAAGAAATTCTGGGGCACCAGAAAAAAAAAAAGTTTTCCGTTCTGCCTGGAGAGTATTCATTTATTTATCTATTCGTTTGTTTGTCTGTTTATTTATTTATCTATTCATGTATTTCTTTCTTTCTTTATTCATCTTAAAAAATTCTCTCTCTCTCTCTCTCTCTCTCTCTCTCTCTCTCTCTCTCTCTCTCTCTCTCTCTCTCCTTTGTTTTCTTTTTTATGGGTGGGGAGGTTTACTGGATGTGTTCAGTATCTAGTACATTATCATGTGTATGAAGAAGAATCAAATGAAAATACAATATCGATCATATCAGATGATGTACGTTGACAACACAAAGAGCTTCAAACACACGATCATATCAGATGATGTACGTTGACAACACAGAAAGCTTCAAACACATATGACCAACGAAACTCATGAAGATGAAGCTGACGAAAGTTGTGTTTTTTTCGTCCTCATGAACTTAAATTTTCTTTTTTTTTAAACTTCCAGTAGGAGTGTGGTGTGTGTGTGTGTGTGTGTGTGTGTGTGTGTGTGTGTGTGTGTGTGTGTGTGTGTGTGTGTGTGTGTGTGTGTGTGTGTGTGTGTGTGTGTGTGTGTGTGTGTGTGTGTGTGTGTGTGTGTGTGTGTGTGTGTGTGTGTGTGTGTGTGTGTGTGTGTGGATAACTACATCTTTGGGAATTGTCTCTAGAAGAACAGAATCCGTGAACTTGAATTAATGAAAACAACACCAACAACAACCACCCCCCAAAAACCAACCAAACAAAAAAAACAAAACAACTCGCTACATTATCTGAATCACTTGACGGACAGGTCTAACGCGTCTCAACAAACGACTGAACCAAACCGATTATCTGGAACACCACAAGTATGTGACATCCCCCCCCCCCCCACACACACCTCCCGCACCCCCACCGCCCTACCCCCCTCCCCCCCCCCCCCAAAAAAAAAAAGGAATGACAGTGTTAAATTTCATGGCACGACCTCGCGCTGCTGTGTGCAGACGAAGCGGCGTGTTATTGGACACGAAGGGAAGGTGGTTCTCAGCCCAAAGGAATCGTGTCTGGCATCGCAGCACAGAACACGGGTTGGGACGGGAACGCGATCAAAGATTCAGTTTGGACGAATTTGTTATCACTGTGGAAAGCATGCTGTGTGTGTGTGTGTGTGTGTGTGTGTGTGTGTGTGTGTGTGTGAAGAGGGGGAGGACGGAGGGAGGGAAGAAGAAAGAGAGAGATACGGATACGGATAATTTATTCATGTATAGGCCATTGCCCCTCATGAAGGGGTACATACACATGATCATGTAAGAAAAGCAACAAAAGAAGGAACAACAA
Source organism: Babylonia areolata (assembly GCF_041734735.1). Taxonomy (NCBI): domain Eukaryota; kingdom Metazoa; phylum Mollusca; class Gastropoda; order Neogastropoda; family Buccinidae; genus Babylonia; species Babylonia areolata. The sequence goes on along the minus strand of NC_134888.1, from coordinate 28,587,145 downwards.
AAATGAGCAGTCATATCATCAAGAACAAACTTCAATATTCTAAGACATCAGAGTTGATCGCAGTCTGAATGCTTTAAACAAATAAATTGACAAATTGCGAATGGTCTGTTCATGCTGAGATGAGTAATGCTAATCTATGCTGACTGGGAAATTTACAGAATTGAGAAAGAGAGAGAGAAAGAGAGAGAGGGAGAGAGAGAGAGAGAGAGAGAGAGATAGACACAGAAAGACACAGAGGCACATGGAGAGACAGAGAGGCACAGACACAGAGACAGACTGAGAAAGAGAGGGACAGGGAGAGAGAGAGAGAGAGAGAGAGAGAGAGAGAGAGAGAGAATGAGAGAGGATAGAGGAGAGAGAGGGGTGTGGGAGATGAGAGAAAGAGAAGAATATAGAGAGGAAGAGAGAGAGAGAGAGAGAGAGAGAGAGGGAGACGAGTGAGAGGAGAGAGAGAAAGAGCTGTTTCTCAGTTTCTCAGTCTCTCTCTCTCTACTGCTCTATTTGCACCATTTTGTTCTGATTTGTACCTACTATGCCACCAGAGCTTTTCAGCTAATGACATTAAACATTTCAGTGTTCAGTGTGCAGTGTTCTCTCTCTCTACTGCTATTCCTCATTCTCCCTCTACTGCTGTTCCTCGATGTTCAATTAATGGTAGCATCATTTCTCACCCTTCCTAGACAACTGCACGAATTACCGAGTCATTGATTGTCGACACAGAACGGGGCCAAACGACAGAGAGGGGTGAGGGGTGGTGGGTGGGGGGGTCGGTGGGGGGTGTGGTGTGGTTGGAGAGTACAAAGATTTCTCCGCCGGAAACATGCTGCGTGCGTGAAGTAATTTGCACGGTTCTGATGACCCCGAAATGCTGGTACCAGGGAAACCACAGCTCTGCTACACTCCTCGCCAATTCACGCGATGATGGTGCGCGGAGCAGAGTGATGAGCGTGTTGCTGGACGTTAGCGGGGGCTTGGGGACTGGCGCCTTCATCACTAGGACATTGGGTCATTGGCTATCAAGGAAGAGGAAGAGAAAGCGAGAAAGAGTGAGTGAGGGGGTAGGGTGAGAGGGATGGAGGGAGAGGGGGTGAGAAAGAGAGGGAGAGTGGGAGAGAGAGAGAGAGAGAGAGAGAGAAAGAGAAAGAGAGAGGCAGAGAGATGAAAGAGTAATTTTGGTGGAAGCGAGAGAGAGGGAAAGGGACACAGAGAGAGAGAGAGAGGTGGAAGAGAGAAAGAAAGAGTGAGTGAGAGAAAGAGAGAGATAAAGAAGAGAAGAGAGAGAGAGAGAGAGAGGGTGGGGGGGGGGGGGGGGAAGAGGTGGAAGAGAAAGAGAAAGAGGCAGAGAGATGAAAGACAGAGTGATATAGGTGGAAGAGAGAGAGAGAGGGAATGGGACACACACACACACACACACACACACACACACACACACAGAAAGAAAGAAAGAGTGAGAGAAAGAGAGAGAAAGAGGAGAGAGAGAGAGAGAGAGAGAGAGAGAGAGAGAGAGAGAGAGAGAGAGAGAGAGAGAGAGAGAGAGAGCTTTTCACAGGAGTGGAGGTATCGGGGCACAGTTAGCTGAGATGAGTCCAGAGATGTCAGTTTACAGCTAATGTAAACAAGTAGGAGTTGAGAAGTTCAGAGAGAGATATGAAGTGTCCAGGAATAAGACAGAACCACTCCTGTTTTTGTACATTGGAGAGCAAAGCAGTCTGAAGTCACACACACACACACACACACACACACACACACACACACACACACACACACACACACACACACACACACACACACAATCGCCCGTGCGAAGACACAGACACAGACAGACATATACACATACATACACTCGCAAGCAAGTGCGTGCTCCCTCTCTCTCTCTTTCCCATGCTTACACGTTCGCTTTTTTGCTCTCTCTCTCTCTCTCTCTCTCTCTCTCTCTCTCTGTGTGCTTTGAATGTGTGTTTTAACAGGAAAACAGTTTCAAGAATAAAACTAGAAAATGAGAGAATAGAAGAAAAAACAAAACAAAAAACAAAACAAAAAAAAAACAAACAAAAACCAAACAGACAACAACAACAACAACAACAAAAAACAACAACACAAAAACACCAACCCATAAACATAGAAACAGACAGGCAAACGGACAGAACAAACAGATCAACAAACACACATTTTTAATATCTTTCCTTCTTTCTTTCTTTCTGTCGTTCGTTCTTTCGTTCTTTCCACATCTTTTCTTTCCTTCCTTCTTGCCCTCCCTCCCCCCTACCCTTTCTTTCCCTGTTATATTTGTTCTTCATGGGTTCGAACCATCTTTCCTTCAGTCTTATTTCTTTCTTTCCTACCTTCATTCCTTACTTCCTCTCTTTCTTTTTTTTCTTTCCTTCTTCCTGTCTGTGTTTCCTTCTTTATTGCTTGTTAGCTAGTTAAAGAGAGAGATAGAGAGAGAGAGAGACAGAGACAGAGACAGAGAGAGAGAGAGTGAGATGGAGACACAGAGAGAGATGGGAGAGAGAGAGAGAGAAAGAGGGAGAGAGACGGGGAGAGAGAGAGAGAAGGAGAGAGAAGATACAGACACACAGAGACACAGACATACACAGACACAGACTAAGAGAGAGAGAGAGAGAGAGAGAGAGAGAGAGAGAGAGAGAGAGAGAGAGAGAGAGAGAGAGAGAGAGAGAGAGTTCTGCTTTTACACTTTTTCGGGCTTGAAATATTGTCGGATTGAGATATAGCGTTGATCACAACATTGTCCAACAGACAATATGACTGCATCAGAAACTCGGAGTGTTGTTGCTTCGGACAATGCCATGTGGGACTGGGGACAATGCCATGTGGGACTGGGACAATGCCATGTGGGACTGGGGACAATGCCATGTGGGACTGGGACAATGCCATTCGGGACTGGGACAATGCCATGTGGGACTGGGACAATGCCATGTGGGACTGGGACAATGCCATGTGGGACTGGGGACAATGCCATGTGGGACTGGGACAATGCCATGTGGGACTGGGGACAATGCCATTCGGGACTGGGGACAATGCCATGTGGGACTGGGACAATGCCATGTGGGACTGGGACAATGCCATTCGGGACTGGGACAATGCCATTCGGGACTAGGACAATGACATTCGGGACTGGGACAATGCCATGTGGGACTGGGACAATGCCATGTGGGACTGGGACAATGCCATGTGGGACTGGGGACAATGCCATTCGGGACTGGGGACAATGCCATGTGGGACTGGGGACAATGCCATGTGGGACTGGGACAATGCTATGTGGGACTGGGGACAATGCCATTCGGGACTGGGGACAATGCCATTCGGGACTGGGGACAATGCCATGTGGGACTGGGGACAATGCCATGTGGGACTGGGACAATGCCATGTGGGACTGGGGACAATGCCATGTGGGACTGGGACAATGCCGTGTGGGACTGGGACAATGCCATGTGGGACTGGGACAATGCCATTCGGGACTGGGACAATGCTATGTGGGACTGGGGACAATGCCATGTGGGACTGGAACAATGCCATTCGGGACTGGGACAATGCCATTCGGGACTGGGGACAATGCCATGTGGGACTGGGACAATGCCATGTGGGACTGGGGACAATGCCATTCGGGACTGGGGACAATGCCATGTGGGACTGGGGACAATGCCATGTGGGACTGGGACAATGCCATTCGGGACTGGGACAATGCCATGTGGGACTGGGACAATGCCATTCGGGACTGGGACAATGCCATGTGGGACTGGGACAATGCCATTCGGGACTGGGACAATGCTATGTGGGACTGGGGACAATGCCATGTGGGACTGGGACAATGCTATGTGGGACTGGGGACAATGCCATTCGGGACTGGGGACAATGCCATGTGGGACTGGGGACAATGCCATGTGGGACTGGGACAATGCCATGTGGGACTGGGGACAATGCCATTCGGGACTGGGGACAATGCCATTCGGGACTGGGGACAATGCCATGTGGGACTGGGACAATGCCGTGTGGGACTGGGACAATGCCATGTGGGACTGGGGACAATGCCATGTGGGACTGGGACAATGCCATGTGGGACTGGGACAACGCCGTGTAGGACTGGGGACAATGTCATTCGGGACTGGGACAATGCCGTGTAGGACTGGGACAATGCCATGTGGGACTGGGGACAATGCCGTGTGGGACTGGAACAATGCCATTCGGGACTGGGGACAATGCCATGTGGGACTGGGGACAATGCCGTGTGGGACTGAGACAATGCCATGTGGGACTGAGACAATGCCATGTGGGACTGGGCAAGGCTTGTAGCTGGCAGTCCAGGGCTGACCGACACGTTGGGCTGTTTTATGCGTGCGTTTCTTTTCTTATTTAATTTCACATGATTTGATTCGATTCGATTCTATACGAACTGATTTTATCTATATTTCATTCTATAACACTAGAGAGAAAAAAAATCCGCTTAATCACATGAGGTGTAGCATACAGGGATCTGGAAATTGACAGGCGCAATACCCGAGTGGTTAAAGTGTTGGACTTTCAATCTGAGGGTCCCGGGTTCGAATCTCGATAACAGGGCCTGGTGGGTAAAGGGTTGAGATTTTTCCGGTCAACATATGTGCAGACCAAGCTAGTGCCTGAGCCCTATTCGTGTGTATACGCAAGCAGAAGATCAAATACGCACGTTAAAGATCCTTGTAATCCATGTCAGCGTTCAGTGGGTTATGGAAACAAGAACATACCCAGCATGCACACCCCGGAAAGCGGAGTATGGCTGCCAACATGGCGGGATAAAAACGGTGATACACGTAAAAGCACACTCGTGTACATACGAGTGAACGTTGGAGTTGCAGCCCAAGAACGAAGAAGAAGAAGAAGAAGAAGAAGAAGGATCTGGACACAGCAGCTGCCACGTGGGACAATCGGGCTACCGAACACCTTTTGAGTGAGAGACACCAAGTTCTTTGTGGCGCACAGCACGAAGAAGCACCCAGTGATCATGGTCTGTCTGTACTGATGGCGTGGCAGTAGCCGCGTGCAAATCAATGAGCTCCTCGGGTTCTCCTCAGGGCTGTCTGCCAGTCTGGTTCTCCCCGGGGGAAGGAAGGAGGCAGTGTCCACAATTAGCTGGCTCATTGCCATTTTATCATCTGTCCGTCTCAAAACCCTCACTTACATCAGTTAGAATGAATGGAAAAACATTGCTCTTTGGAGCAGTCGCTTCATGATATCGGCACATCATCATCCGTATTTGTAACCTGTTGATCCACATCTCAATTTCTTCCACGCGTTTGCGTACGCGCTCGTGCGCCCACGTGTGTGTGTGTGTGTGTGTGTGTGTGTGTGTGTGTGAGTGCGTGCGTGCGTGCGTGCGTGCGTGCGTGCGTGCGTGCGTGTGTGTGTGTGTGTGTGTGTGTGTGTGTGTGTGTGTGTGTGTGTGTGTGCGTGCGTGCGTGCGCGCGCGCGCGCGCGTGTGTGTGTGTGTGTGTGTGTGTGTGTGTGATGGTGGTGGTAGTGGTGACACGGGGAGATGAAAGGGAGAAGAGCTGGACTGGGAGGTCGGGGGTTGGAAGGCGTGAGGATGCATTGTATTGTGTTAAAAGAGGAGGCGGCTTAGAGAGAGAGAGAGAGAGAGAGAGAGAGAGAGAGAGAGAGAGAGAGAGAGAGAGAGAGAGAGAGAGAGAGAGAGAGAAAGGAAAAGAAAAAGGGAAAAAGCCTCACAAGAGAATGTTGTGAATACTCATGTGCGGTTGATGAACTGATATTGTAGTTGCTTTTCTTTCTTTCTGTCTTTCTTTCTTTGTACTTTTTTCTCCCGTTCTTCTTCATTGTCTGCTTCCATTAATCTTGTCTCCATGTTTCTTGTCTCTTCATTCCTTTACCTCGTTTTTCTATATTAATAAATTTATACAGTTATATACACTGGCATACACGTATGAACACATTTTCCTGTTCACATAGATAGAACTCAAACTCGATTGATCGATTATTGCCGAGGACAAGCCAAAGATAACTATTCATTCACAAAAACGGCAAGTATACTTGAATACAAAATATGCACACACAAACACACACACACATTAACACATACACACACGCGCGCGCGGGCACACACACACACACACACACACACACACACACAAACTCCATCGCCCCTCCCACACACATGGTGACACATTTCTAGGGACTCCGGACATGTAACCGTCTCCAGTCCCCAGTAACCCCCTGCCTGCAGAAAGCACAGGAGAGGAGGATGGTGTGGGGTTTATCCGGAACAGAGAGGAGGCATGGTGATAATATTACACTGAACAGGACAGGGGTGTGTGTTTTTGTCAGGAAGAGAGAGAAGGAGGCATGATGATTATATTACACTGAACAGGAGAGGGTGTGTGTTTTTGTCAGGAAGAGAGAGAAGGAGGCATGATGATTATATTACACTGAACAGGAGAGGGGTGTGTGTTTTTGTCAGGAACAGAGAGAAAGAGGCATGGTGATAATATTACACTGAACAGGAGAGGGGTGTGTGTTTTTGTCAGGAAGAGAGAGAAGGAGGCATGGTGATAATATTACACTGAACAGGAGAGGGGTGTGTGTTTTTGTCAGGAAGAGAGAGAAGGAGGCATGGTGATAATATTACACTGAACAGGACAGGGGTGTGTGTTTTTGTCAGGAAGAGAGAGAAGGAGGCATGGTGATAATATTACACTGAACAGGAGAAGGGTGTGTGTTTTTGTCAGGAAGAGAGAGAAGGAGGCATTGTGATAATATTACACTGAACAGGACAGGGTGTTTGTTTTTGTCAGGAAGAGAGAGAGGAGGCATGGTGATAATATTACACTGAACAGGAGAGGGGTGTGTGTTTTTGTCAGGAAGAGAGAGAGAAGGAGGCATGGTGATAATATTACACTGAACAGGAGAAGGGTGTGTGTTTTTGTCAGGAAGAGAGAGAGAGGAGGCATGGTGATAATATTACATTGAACAGGAGAGAGGTCTGCGTTTTTGTCAGGAAGAGAGAGAGGAGGCATGGTGATAATATTACACTGAACAGGACAGGGGTGTGTGTTTTTGTCAGGAACAGAGAGGAGGCATGGTGATAATATCACACTGAACAGGAGAGGGGTGTGTGTTTTTGTCAGGAACAGAGAGAGGAGGCATGGTGATAATATTACACTGAACAGGAGAGGGATGTGTGTTTTTGTCAGGAACAGAGAGAGGAGGCATGGTGACAATATTACACTGAACAGGAGAGGGGTGTGTGTTTTTGTCAGGAAGAGAGAGAAGGAGAGATACTATACAGGAGGTGGTCGTCTCTGCTGTTTGAAAAAAACTGTGCCACAGTGGTACTCACGGGTTGGATAAACCACATTCAGAGCAGACAGAGAGAGAGGGAGAGAGAGAGAGAGAGAGAGAGAGAGAGTGTGTGTTGGGGGGGGGGGGATACGAAGAGTATCAGTGGATGTCTCCAAGTCCATTATGTAAGTTTCGCTTCCTTCCTCTCCCAAGGGGACTAACCCACCCATCCCAGACATATCCTTTCGTCTGCCTTCCGGGAAAGACAGTGGATCAAGACACGCACCATGCTGCTTTCTTCTTTCTCATTGGCCTCAAGACAGTTTCCAGCTGTGGTCTCATTTGCGTAATTGTGATCTGGTGGGTCAGACCGTAGTCATTCAAAAGCTGAATATTTGTATGGAATGCCTCTGAGCTCCAGCGTGTTAAAAGTTTGATTCGATCGGTCAGGGAAGACAAGAGACATTGCTGTTCAGTTCGCTTTAAAACAGCTACTACGGCGTTCGTGGGATAAATCCCACGTTCACTCTATGTACTCACAGTTTTTTTTCCATCTTTTTAATTTTTAATTTTAAAGCGAATGACCGTTTTGGGTTTGGCAACCATACTTTATTTTCGGGGTGTGCATGCTGGGTTTGTTCTTTAGTGTTTCCATAACTCACCGAATACTGGCATGGATAAAAGGATCTTTGACGTGCGCACCTGATGTTCTCTATGCGCATACACACAAAGGGGGCCAGGTACTAGAAGGTCTGCACATCTGTCGACCTGGAAGATCTCCACTCTTAACTCACCAGGTGTCGCCACTGGAATCTGTGCCCATGCCCATCGGATTGGAAGTCCAGAGCTTTAATTGCACAGTTGTTGACCCCTCAAACAACAGATGAATAAAACCTGCCAGTTGAACGCACACAAAATACTTTTTTTTCCCAAACCATGCGGTAGGGAACGCGAGTTAAATCACAGAGAAAATGTGAACACGTAAACAGGTCACTGGGGAGTAGATACCGCAGGAGTGAGCATTTTACAGATCAGAAAGCTTCCAGTATGGCCTCATGGCGACTTGACTAACACTGACAGATCCACTGCCAGAGTAGTGCATGGACTGCAACAGCTAAGATACATGAGGGAATCCGGACCAGTGGCATCAGGGATGGGCCACCAAGGCAGCATGAAAGATGGTGCAACAACAACACATTTCTTTTTTAGTTGTACACCCTTTGTTTTTAATTCGTGTTCCCTACTAAGATGTAATAGCCGTATGGTTTTGAAAAAAGAAGTGTTTTGCTGAAACAATAGTCAAAATGGTTCCCCTCTGCTCCCACACCCCTCTCTGTCTGTCCACTCTCTGTAATACCAAGAACTGACTTACAATAAAGGAGTACTGATGCATAAAATTGTGACAGGTCGTGTTCCAGACTACCTAACACGTTTACACACACAAACACTGTACACACTTCCCCCCGTCTGAAATCACTTTAGTGAACAGACAGAAATTAATGATCAACCAACACAAACCTACACACACACACACACACACACACAACACACACACACACACACACCTTTCTATTCCAAAGTCCCGGACAATGGTACCCTCCCGCCCCCCAGCCTAATGGCCCCTGCAGGAAGTCTGCCCTAACTAGCAGAAAGGTCCTCACCTCTGGCAGCCAGTGGGGAGGGGGCACGGAAGGAAATGTCTCTGGACTGGCGGCACCACGTGGTCAGAGCCGGGAGGACATTGAGCCAATCACCGTGGGTGGTTCTGTCCGCAGTCCTGAGTGGAAAGTTCGCTCTGTCTGTCACTGGGTCTGTCCTGGGGTTTCAGGGTTTCAGGGTTACAACTGAAAGCCGACTTCACGAAAGTGGGTTCGTTCCGTATCTATCTATCTATCTATCTATCTATCTATCTATCTATCTGCATGTCAATATTCTTCAGCTCTTGGTTCCTGAAGGAAGTAATTATTATACTTGATCGGTTTTTTGTGTGGAGTGAGCAAGACGTGATCAAAATGATGTTTTTGACATGACCTCAGCTGACTTTCAGCGCTGTTGTTCGGTTTCTCACTGACTGGTTCAAACACCTGGCAGGTGTTCAGTCATGAAACGGCCCCACTGCAGGTGTCTGGGCAATGAAGAGCAGGGTCTGATTAGATATGATTCATATGTTTATTTACCTGTCTGTCTAGCTGTCTGTCTATTTCATTGTTCAGAAGTTGTCTGCCAGTTGTCTCTGTGCAGTCTCAGTACTGGTTGAAATATACACAATTTCGTCAGCGTCATTGCTCGAAAAGAAGCAGAAGAAGAAGAAAGAAAGAAAGAAAGAAAGAAAGAAAGAAGACGAAGAAGAAGAAGAAAGAAAGAAAGAAGATGAAGAAGAAGAAAAGGAAGTAGTAGTAGTAGCAGTAGTTGTTGTTATTGTTGTTGCTGCTGCTGCTGCTACAGTAATAATGATAATAATAATAATGATGATAACAATAATAATAATAATAATAATAATATTGACGATGATGATGATGATGACGACGACGACGACGATGATGATGATGTGCATTTATGCAGCACTTTACCCGCGGTCATTTTGATCGTGAGAGAATGTAATTCCTGCCCACTGGATAAACAGCACAAGGAATCCTCTCTGTCCCATTGTTCTGTTATCTCTTATTTTGTATCACGTGCTTGGAGTCATTATGGTTTAGAATTATTAAATGAATAAATTAATAGATAAATAGATGAATAAATAAATAAATAGATAAACGAATGTATGAATAAATGAAGGAACAGACAAATACATAAATGAATAAAAAAAAAGTAGATGAACAAATAAATGAATAAATACATATCCCTATTTTGTCAGTGCCAGACATTCACATACAGTATCATTATCTCCCCCCCCCCCCACACACACACACATCCCCCATTTCTTTTTTGTGGGGCGTGGCGTAAGGGAATGGGTATCGCATTAATTTATATTTCGTTTTCTTATTTCATTTTTTTTTTTTTTTTTTTTTTTTGTTGCTTTTTGCATGTGAATCATTTTTGTGCGAGATGTATGCATTATTCTGGAAACGAAACTGAAGTGCTATAAAGGATCATATACTGCCATTGACAATGGACCTCTTTGCTGCCTTTGATGGGTGCTTCTACCCCTCTTACCCCCATTCTCCTTTTTTTATATTATTCATTTATTTATTCATTCGTTGATTGATTGATTGAGTGATTGATTTATTCATACAATCATTCATTTATCTATATTTTTTCATCTTTGATAAGAATTCTTTTTCTTCCCCCCCCCTCTCTTTCTCTCATATTTTTTCTTGTTCCTTTTTTTTGAGGCTTCCATCCTCCTCTTTTATTCCCACGTATTTCTTGTTCCCCATTTTCCTTTCCTTTTTTTTATTTTAATTTTTCAGTTCCCTGATGGGGCCTCCACCCACCTATTTTTTCCCACAGTCTTCCTTTTTCCTACCACGGTTTCGTATCTACCTTTCATGCGCCACTTTCCCCCACGCACACCTTAACAAATCGCTTTCTTTCTTTTTTTTCCTAGCGTGTGGCGTAGCACTTGCCCCAGTGTGTCATGTGGCGTGCATTCTAAGTATGTTCGATGACTGTATACATTTGCCAGGGGTTTTGATGCTCTCGAGTTCTGCTGTATGCAGTTTAAACATGTATAGCAAGTGATTACATCTGTCTGCTCACGTCTGTGTTGTTGTGTTAGATATTGAAGTTTTCTGTCGTCCATCCTCTCTCTCTCTCTCTCTCTCTCTCTCTCTCTCTCTCTCTCTCTATATATATATATATATATATATATATATATCTCCGTTCCTCTTCTCCCACACTCACACTTTCTCCGCCCACCCTCTGCCCCCTCCTCTCTTAACTCTAATATATAACTACAAAAAGTGATTTGTCATCTGTTTCCTAACAACAGAAAAAGGCCTGTCTTCCCTTTTAATGACTACATTTGTCTACATGTCAGGGGTTATAGTTGACCTGGTGCATGCTTGTTTGTGTGTAACAGTGTATGCGGAGTTAGGAAGTGGTAGTGAGTGAGCGTGTCTGCAGACTGCATGTTTTTGTTGGGCACATCCTTTCCTCTGAACATCTCTCCCAGGAGGCGCCGTCCCCTGATCAATCAAAGGTGAAGTGGAAGGCAAAGCGAGCAAGGGGCAGCGAAGAAGAGTGGCCATGGGAAAGGTCCAAAGTGGCAAGAAACCCACTCCTTTCCCTTGAAGGGAAGAAAGGCCAATACTTGCCAGGATATGCGTGTATGTGTGCGTGCATGTATGTGTGTTTGTGCGTGCATGCGAACGTATGTACATGAATATATATATCTATATATTTGTGTTTGTCACACACACACACACACACACACACACACACACACACACACACACACACACACACACACACACATATATATATATATATATATATATATATATATATATATGCGCGTGCGTGCGTTCGCGTGCGTGCGTGCGTTCAGATATGACAGTGCAGCACCACCGTTATACAAAGTTTTGTGGATGTTAATTTGCTTTTTCCACAATTTAAGAATGAAAATGTAGACTAACAATATTTTCTGCTTTGTTGTCCTGTATTACGTAATTACAACTTGAGGATATTCTACACGAAGTTTGAGCATAATGTTAATTCCGAATAGCATTGCTTACGGTAGATCAGAATGGAAAGTATGTCATATGTTCTGATGTCCCAAAGCGGCACACTTGATTGATTGATATGGATACTTATATAGCGCCTATCCTCGGTCGGAGACCAAGCTCTAAGCGCTTTACAAGCACGGGGTCATTTACACAACAGGCTGCCTATACCTGGTAGACCCGACTGACGGCTGCCAGTGGGCACTCATCATTCGTTTCCTGTGCCATTCAATCAGATTTCAGCCAGGCACCCTTACACACTCAGACAGACATTTTACGTGTATGACCGTTCTGTTTATTTACCCCGCCATGTAGGCAGCCATACTCCGTTTTTTGGGGTGTGCATGCTGTGTGTGTTCTTGTTTCCATAACCCACCGAACGCTTACCTGGATTACAGGATCTTTAACGTGCGTATTTGATCTTCTGCGTACGTATACACACGAAGGGGGTTAAGGAACAAGCATGTCTGCACATATGTTGACCTGGGAGATCGGAAAAATTTCCACCCTTTACCCACCAGGCGCCACCGAGATTCGAACCCGGGACCCTCAGATTGAAAGTCCAACGCTTTAACTATTCGGCGGATTGTTTAAAATATACTTTCTTTTGTATTTTTCCTCAGGTTATAACATTTAAATGATCAAGACTGCAAAAACAGGGCATCCAGGAGTCATGACCTGAATGCGGCCCGGCCCCCTTAGAGTGTAAGGAGTTAAGGCCCGAAACACTTGACTCAGGGGGGCTTCTTCTCTGAAGACCTTGGACTGTCCAGCTCTCCCTTGAGTTTTTTTTAATCACAAAGTTAATTTACTGCATCCGATTTAGTTGGGGCCGCGGTCTATTCTGAACCAACATGTCGAGTTGAGTTTCCGTTCAGTTCCGTGTCAGTCTGCTAATGGCATCCACAATAGCAGGCATTGTAAGAAATTTGTCAGTTTACCCTCATTTAAATTACGGTACGATCAATTGTCACAATCCGCTGATCCATTTTTTTCACTTTGCGCACCCATACGCTTAATAACGTTGTACACCTGCACTATATCCCTTCATGAAGACAATGCCCCGTGTGAATAAATCACCCGAATCTCTCTCTCTCTCTTTCTCTCTCTGTTTCTGTGTCTCTCTGTGTCTGTCTGTCTGTTTTCTGTGTTTCTCTGTGTCTGTCTGTCTGTCTGTAATCGTTCAGTTGTTTACCTGCGAGTAATTTCCTCCATTATCATATTGTATGGTGTGCGTGCGTGCGTGCGTGTGTACGTGCACACAAACACAAGATTACAAGATCGCAAGATAATTTATTGTCCTTAAAAGGAGATGCTTGGTGTGGTGGCACACAGTGAAATCCTATATAGTACAAATATAGACATACATAAGCCATTCAGCTGATTTGCATACGCTCAGAAGCACACGATCTCAGCTGCATCAAATACCCACGCGCCCGCCATCAGTCTCCAATTCACACTCGTTATATGAAATTACTAAAAACACCTAAAACGACCTTCAAATATAAACAAGTAGGTTACAATAGTAAATAAGCCCGTAAATCAATACATAAATAATGGCAACAACAACAACAACAACAATAATAATAACAACAACAACAGTGATAATAATAACAACAACAATGATACTACTACTGCTACTACTACCACCACCACAATCACCACCACCACCAATACTACTAATAATGAATGAATGAACAGATTAAGACTCCTTGTCCTGTACTAGAAACTAGGCACAGCCTGGGATTAAGATACAACACTCAATACCTTAAAACTAACAATAGTAATAAAATTGCAGTATCAAAGAACACACACACACACACACACACACACACACACACACACACACACACACACA
>NC_134888.1:28558330-28560830 GCF_041734735.1 Babylonia areolata | reverse complement strand
GGTAGAAACCCCACAGGTGGTCAAACGTTTCATCAAACGCAACAGAGTTGCCCTCCCCCTCCTGTTCCGAACATTACCCTCCGCTAGTCCCCAATTCAGATTTCAAAGACAGTGCTGGTTCTTTACCCCTTTCAAATAACCAAGCCCATTCCTTACCCCCCTACTCTACAATACACGTGCATCCAGTGCAAGCCTCAGCGATTACTGACAGTAACCCCGCTGGTGGTCAGTTTCATCAAACGCAACAGGGTTGCTCTCCCCCTTCCTCTTCCGATCTTTACCCTCCGTTTGTCCCCCCCTCAAATCACCAGCCACATTTCTTGCCCCCCTGCCCCTATGTGCAGCAGAAGTTGTCTAATGTCAGCATGTACCCTGACGCATCTTATTCTGCTCCCCTTCAGCATGGAGCAGTTAGAATTCATCCACAAGCTGAACTGTTATTGCGAATGGCCTCGCAACTGTTACTGGGTCAAAATGGTATGCAGTTTTCTCAAAGTCCTTAGATGGCATTACTATTGCATTACTGTCATTCCTATTGACATACATTAATGTGATCCTAACTTGTAAGTCTAATTGACATACGTATATCCTTGACTGTGTGGATAAGAGGCTGACTGCACGAGTGTATGAGCACACGCGTTCGCGCATGCATGTATGTGCACGTATTGTATTCCTATGCTTATCTATGAATGCCTGTTGATTGCAATGACCCCCACTATTCACCGGACCAGTAGAATGATGATCGATTGTTTGCATTTCAATTCATCACAGAAATTGCAACACACGTGGTGCGTTTGAGGATTGCAAGACTATATTTGTTAAGTGTGCAGTGTTGCTCTGCTATAACGTGCCTGCATTGCATTGTCAAGTGCATTGTACTGAAATTTGAGTACTATACTTTGGTTTTTTGTTTCATTGGTTCTTTTGTTGTTGTTGCTGTTTCCCCCCCAGTTGCGCTTACCTCTTTTGCATATCTTTGATTTCCTTTTGTTGGGAGGAGTCGGACTGTCTCCTTCATTGTGAATTCATTGTTATATATCATTAATTCATACCTAGTTGTTGTCTTTACTGTCTGTGTTATCTTTGTTAGTTGTTATTATGCCACACCTCTCCGTCAGTTGCCATCAAAAACGGTCTGAGGATAGGATTTCTGAACATTAACCAAGTGAAAAGTAAGATTGCTGATGTTTCCCGAATATTAACAAATGCTGGTAAATACTTTCATATACTTGGATTTGCAGAATCACGTTTGACAGAACATATTTCTGACTGAAATTTCAATTCCAGGTTACAGCTTTATCCGTAAAGATCCTGGGCATCCTAAAGAAACAGTCTTAATTGTTTATGTTCATCAGAGTCTTAGTATCAAACGAATAGAGCTTCTTGATCATTATGGCGTTGAATCGATATGTCTACAAATTAAGTTCAAAAGATCAAAATCTATTATTTTAGGGTTCATTTACAGAAATCCTGCTGAACATGTAAACTGGATAGATAACGTTAGATTACAGATAGAAGACATTTCTTTATCTCCAGGGGAAATACTAATTTTAAGTGATTTTAATATAGATTTACTGAAACCAAACAAAACATGGAGACATTCTTATGAATACTTACATTTTGCTCAGTTAGTAGATGTACCAACTAGAATTACAAGCGCTTCAAAAACTCTCATTGATTGCATTTACACAACTGAAAAAAAAAAGTTATGGCTACAGTGACCACTCTCCGATTTGTTTAACCTGGTCTAAAAAGGGTGTTAGAACTCCTAAGAATTATCATACATTAATTAGTTACAGATGCTTTACTTTGACAAGGACAGTTTTTTTTTTTACTTGATTTATCAATTTCATACTTATCTTATGTATATCAGCTTACAAATCCAGACGAGGCACTGGAAATATGGTACCACGTTTTTCTGAATATATATAATAAACACGCACCTTTAAAAACAAAACGTGTCAAATGTAATCATAAGCTTCCATGGCTATCAAAACAGCTGGAGGATGCAATGGATTTCAGAGAGAGATTTTCTTCTAGCAACAGGGACTAAAGAAGAGTTTGTTAGACAAAGGAAATTATGTTAATTATTTAAAGCGTGAAGCCCGAAATAAGTATATTCAAGATCTTGTGATGTCTAAAATTTTGGAAAGCAACCAGTCAATTAAGCAACAATAGTGTTAGTTCTTGATCCATGCCACTTAAAGACGTTTCTCCTGACACACTTAGCACTCATTTCAGTGAAACAGCTAGCACGACTATAAAATCTGATAAATCAAATAGTAACGACCTTGAAATTTTGCAAGAGTTTTGCACATAAAAAATTGATTCATCTGACTTGAATATTCCCTTAATGGGAGCGCATAAAGTGTACAATGCTTTGGTCAATTTGAAACTAACGGGTACTCGTGGCTTAGATGATATCGATAGCAAAATACTAAAAATATCTGCTCCAGTTATCTCTGAATCCATCACCTATATTTTCAATTTATTTATCGAT
>NC_134888.1:28518330-28540830 GCF_041734735.1 Babylonia areolata | reverse complement strand
ATACCTCCCTACATACCTACCTACATACATACAACTTTCTGAGGGTTTAAAATGGTTACGTTTTTTAAGGCTTGATGTTAATCCAAGATTTATTTTTAACGCTTCTTCCTCTACCTTAAGAAAAAACACAAAAAAAAAAACCCAAACAAACAAACAAAAAACCCCAAAAACAAAGAAACAAAGAAACAAAGAAACAAAACAAAAAAACCAAAAAAACCCCACACAAAACAAAAACAAAAACAACAAAGACAACAACCCCCCCCAAAACCCCAAACAAACAGGAAAGCACAGCATTGTGAAGATGAGTAATAACGACCTCCTGC
Organism: Babylonia areolata; assembly: GCF_041734735.1. Classification (NCBI taxonomy): domain Eukaryota; kingdom Metazoa; phylum Mollusca; class Gastropoda; order Neogastropoda; family Buccinidae; genus Babylonia; species Babylonia areolata. The sequence goes on along the minus strand of NC_134888.1, from coordinate 28,540,507 downwards.
TGAGCAACCGAGCCAAACATGACCTGTCGATAAAGCATACGAAGTTTACGCAGGCTGGTAAGTTCAAGGCAACATTGATACACCCACGATCTAAAATAGTAGCAATTCACTGGTTACATCATCGCCACATACCAGTAGAGGGGTGAGGGAGGGTGTGTGTGTGTGTGTGTGTGTGTGTGTGTGTGTGTGTGTGTGATTGGGGGAGGGGGGTGGGTTGGTCTCATCACCAAGGCGATGCTCGGTGCACATTGCCGGACCTGCCACAGTCTTGAAGCTAAGGGTAACATCTGCAAGGTGTCCCCTGCACCTCACCGTCTCTCTGTCTTTCGGTCTCGGTCTCAGCCTCGGTCTCTCTCTCTCTCTCTCTCTCTCTCTCTCTCTCTCTGTGTCTGTATCTCTGTCGTACTGTTTCTGTCTCGGTCTCTCTCTCTCTCTGTTTGTCCCTCTGTTTCTATCTCCCTGTCGCAACGTCTCTGTCTCTCTGTGTGTTTGTCTCTCTGTCTCTATCTGTCTCTCTGTCGCACTGTCTCTGTCTCGGTCTCTCTCTGTCTCTAAAGAAATGATCTCTTTAGAAAACGTTAACATCAGAAGATCACGAGGTGATAATCTCGTTAGTGAAATTCATATCAAGAGCTATGAAGAGAAGTCGAAAAGCACAACAAGCATAACTACGTGGTCAGATTAGTTTAACAATTTTCTTCTGTAGCCAGTGTTGGAATATGTTGCATGGCGCATTGATAGATGAATGAACGGAGTTATTATGTGTTGGGTAGCCTGTTGGTTACTATCATTCTTTTCTTCATGTTTCATTAGTAATTTTGCTTTCACCATTTCATTGTTTATTATAATTTTTTTTTATATATAAATTGAAAGTATGTTGACGGGCACCATAGCCGAATGGGTAAAGCGTTGGACTTTCGATCTGAGGGTCCCGGGTTCGAATCACGGTGACGGCGCCTGGTGGGTAAAGGGTGGAGATTTTTACGATCTCCCAGGTCAACATATGTGCAGACCTGCTAGTGCCTGAACCCCCTTCGTGTGTATACGCAAGCATAAGATCAAATACGCACGTTAAAGATCCTGTAATCCATGTCAGCGTTCGGTGGGTTATGGAAACAAGAACATACCCAGTATGCACACCTCCGAAAGCGGAGTATGGCTGCCTACATGGCGGGGTAAAAACGGTCATACACGTAAAAAGCCCACTCGCGTATATACGAGTGAAAGTGGGAGTTGAAGCCCACGAACGCAGAAGAAGAAGAAGAAGAAAGTATGTTGTTGCATTCACCTACATAAGAACCTCATTGCCAATGACATTAAAGTGTCAAAGCGTCCCTGTCTCTGTCTGTCTGTTTGTCTCTCTCCTGGAACTGTGTTTCCAAGCAAGGACTGTGGTGGGATTGTTGTCAGAGACTGACATCCTCGATGAGACTGTCAGACCAAGATAATGCAATCCCCTGTGAAGAACACTCCTCGGCGATATCCCCAAACTGGTTGTCAATCTGCAAGATGCAAAATTACCAGGAACAATTCTGTTGCCGCGCATAAACTCTCCCCTGTGTGTGTGTGTGTGTGTGTGTGTGTGTGTGTGTGTGTGTGTGTTTGTCTGTGTCTCTCTGTGTGTCTCTCTCTGTCTCTGTCTGTCTGTCTCTCTCTCTCGCCGTCTCTGTTTTTTTCTTATTGCGCACACAAACCCACCTCTCATTTTTATAACTTTCTTCTTCTTCTTCTTCATCTTCTTTCTTTCTTTATTTCAATTCTGAAGTTACTTCCCCAACAACTCGTCAATCAAAGACTGGAGCGATTGACTGTCAGTCTGTTCCCATTCAATGTTGCTGCAAACAGTCCTTTTCCGCCTCAAGAAAAGATTTTCTTTGTTTTTAGACTTCTCTGTTTTGTGTGTTTTCGACGATTCTTTCATTTTTGCCTTGTGTCTTTGTCTCTGTTTCGAAAACCCTTCAGAGATCCAAGTATTTTGTCTGCTCTGAAGTAAATCTACCAGAAACAATACTGTTACGGTCCAACTGATCTCTGTTTTTCCTGGAATTTCTTTCTGTCTTTCTTTCTTTTTCTTTCTTTCTTTCTCTCTATCTTTCATTTCTTTCTTTCCTTTTGTTTTCTTTTTTCTCTCTTTCTTTCTGTCTTTATTTCTTACCTCCTTTCTTTCTTTCTTCCCTTCTTTCTTTTTGTTTTCTTTCTTTCTCTATTTCTTTCTGTCTTTATTTCTTACCTCCTTTCTTTCTTTCTTACCTCCTTTCTTTCTCTCTCTCTTTCTTTCTTGTTTCTGTCTGTACGTGTTTTTTTTTTTTTTTTTTTTTTTCTATTTCTCCTCAGAACGCAGGGTAAAGCACTGCACCACAATACAATCAGACTGAACGCAGGGAAGAGAGGTGTCTGTATTGCAGGGTGACGGGAAGGGGGCGTGAGGGTGATGGGAAGGGGGGCCGGGGGTGGGGGGCAGCTTGGGGGGAAATCCTGTAATCCATTGGCGACAACAGAAGAAATGGCGATGGTCAAATGAAAATGGGAGATAATGCAAAGCAATGGAATACAGCACAATACGACAAGATACGAAACGACAATACGATGCAGTGAGATACGATACGATACGATACGATACGATGCCATGTAATGTAATGCAGTACAGTACAGTACAGTACAGTACAGTACAGTACAGTACAGTACAATACGATACATCTTCATTCATATGATTGGAACTGTACATCCGCAAATGAATTGGTTGTGTACAGAAACAGTCCTGTAAGTCTAACGTACGCACAGCACAACACAGCACAGCACAGCATAGCACAGCACAGCACAGCACAGCACAGCACAGCACAGCAGTGTGTACAGAAACAGTCCTGTAAGTCTAACGTACACACAGCACAACACAGCACAGCAGTGTGTACAGAAACAGCCCTGTACGTCTAACGCACACACAACGTAACACAGCACAGCACAGCACAGCAGTGTGTACAGAAACAGTCCTGTAAGTCTAACGCACACACAACGTAACACAGCACAACACAGCACAGCTGTGTACAGAAACAGTCCTGTAAGTCTAACGTACACACAGCACAACACAGCACAACACAACAGCGTGTACAGAAACAGTCCTGTAAGTCTAACTTACACACAACACAACACAACACAACACAGCACAGTACAGCAGTGTGTGCAAAAACAGCACTGTAAGTCTAACGCACACACAACGTAACACAGCACAGCAGTGTGTACAGAAACAGTCCTGTACGTCTAACGTACACACAACACAACACAGCACAACACAGCACAGCTGTGTACAGAAACAGTCCTGTAAGTCTAACGTACACACAGCACAACACAGCACAGCACAGCACAGCAGTGTGTACAGAAACAGTCCTGTAAGTCTAACGTACACACAACACATCACAGCTGTGTACAGGAACAGTCCTGTAAGTCTAACGTACACACAGCACAGCACAGCACAGCAGTGTGTACAGAAACAACCCTGTAAGTCTAACGTACAGCACAGCACAGCACAGCACAGCACAGCACAGCACAGCAGCCCAGCAGACCAAGGGAAGCCAGCCTCACTCAGAGGGCTGTAGCACACGAAGCCTCCCGCTCTCCCAGGTCAAGGTTCCTGTCAGGTTCGGGAACGTCCCACAACATTTATTTCCCCTTTGATGTGAGCTGGAAAGATCGGTTTGGTTTTGGGCGTCGGTAGGGCGGGGATTGGGGGGAAGGGGGAGGGGGCTGCTTGGGGTGGAGGTTGAGAGGGAGGGGGGCGGCGGTGAGGATGGGTGGTGGTGGTGGTGCTGGTGGTAGTGGAATGGAGTGCGATAAAAGGTGGGAAGACCGTATGTGTTGGGATCAGGCTATTTATTTCTTTATTTTTGTTTGTTTGTTATTTGTTTATATTCATTTTTAGCTGTTTTAGTCAAGATGATTGACCCTTACCTTGTTTTATTTTGTTACATTTTTAAAAAAAATGTACATTCTATAATACTGTCCAGTTGCCATCTCTCTCTCTCTCTCTCTCTCTCTCTCTCGCACACACACACACACATAATATATATATATATATATATATATATATATATATATATATATATATGTATATGTATATATATAATATGCATACATATAATTCCCATAATTCAACTGTTTTTGTTTTTCTCATATGCCGGCTTGCATATTTCATTTCACATGATTTATTTTCTTGGAAATATTGCAATAAGCAATGTGTGCTGTTAGAAAGCCTACGAGAATTTTCTGATATTTTATCGTGAGTGAAGAGGCTCACCGGACAAACAATATTGCTGATCTATTGAAATATATTCTCTGTCTGTCTGTCTGTCTGTCTGTCTGTCTGTCTGTCTGTCTGTCTGTCTGTCTCTCTCTCTCTCTCTCTCTCTCTCTCTATATATATATATATATAGAGAGAGAGAGAGAATGATAAATCCAAAACCAAATGTTCTCATTTTTCGTGAAATAAAAATGAAAAAAGCGTGATATTCCAATCTAACGGACTGATTAATTTTGCGCTTGGGTGAGGGTGGTGGTTAGGGATGTGGAGTGAGGGTGGTGGTTAGGGGTGTTGGGTGAGGGTGGTGGTTAGGGTGGTGGGGTGAGGGTGGTGGTTAGGGTGGTGGGGTGAGGGTGGTGGTTAGGGGTGAGGGTGGTGGTTAGGGGTGTTGGGTGAGGGTGGTGGTTAGGGTGGTGGGGTGAGGGTGATTGTTAGGGATGTGGGGTGAGGGTGGTGGTTAGGGGTGTTGGGTGAGGGTGGTGGTTAGGGTGGTGGGGTGAGGGTGGTGGTTAGGGTGGTGGGGTGAGGGTGATTGTTAGGGATGTGGGGTGAGGGTGGTGGTTAGGGGTGTTGGGTGAGGGTGGTGGTTAGGGTGTTGGGTGAGGGTGGTGGTTAGGGGTGAGGGTGGTGGTTAGGGGTGTTGGGTGAGGGTTGTGGTTAGGGTGGTGGGGTGATGGTTGTGGTTAGGGGTGAGGGTGGTGGTTAGGGGTGTTGGGTGAGGGTGGTGGTTAGGGTGGTGGGGTGAGGGTGGTGGTTAGGGGTGAGGGTGGTGGTTAGGGAGGTGGGGTGAGGGTGGTGGTGAGGCTGGTGGGGTGAGGGTGGTGGTTAGGGTGGTGGGGTGAGGGTGGTGGTTAGAGATGTGGGTGAGGGTGGTGGTTAGGGTGGTGGGGTGAGGGTGGTGGTTAGGGGTGAGGGTGGTGGTTAGGGGTGTTGGGTGAGGGTGGTGGTTAGAGATGTGGGGTGAGGGTGGTGGTTAGGGTGGTGGGGTGAGGGTGGTGGTTAGGGGTGAGGGTGGTGGTTAGGGATGTGGGGTGAGGGTAGTGGTGAGGGTGGTGGTTAGGGAGGTGGGGTGAGGGTGGTGGTTAGGGAGGTGGGGTGACGGTGGTGGTTAGGGTGGTGGGGTGAAGGTGGTGGTGACGGTGGTGGTTAGGGGGGTGGGTGAGGGTGGTGGTTAGGGTGGTGGGGTGAGGGTGGTGGTTAGAGATGTGGGTGAGGGTGGTGGTTAGGGTGGTGGGGTGAGGATGGTTGTTATGGTGGTGGGGTGAGGGTGGTGGTTAGGGAGGTGGGGTGAGGGTGGTGGTTATGGTGATGGGGTGAGGGTGGTGGTTAGAGATGTGGGGTGAGGGTGAGGGTGGTGGTTAGAGATGTGGGGTGAGGGTGGTGGTTAGAGATGTGGAGTGAGGGTGGTGGTTAGGGTGATGGGTTGAGGGTGGTGGTTAGGGAGGTGGGGTAACGGTGGTGGTTAGGGTGGTGGGGTGAAGGTGGTGGTTAGGGAGGTGGGGTGAGGATGGTGGTTAGGGTGGTGGGGTGAGGGTGGTGGTTTGGGTGGTGGTTAGGGATGTGGGGTGATGGTGGTGGTTGGGGTGGTGGTTAGGGGTGAGGGTGGTGGTTAGGGTGGTGGGGTGAGGATGGTGGTTAGGGATGTGCGGTGAGGGTGGTGGTTAGGGGTGAGGGTGGTGGTTAGGGTGGTGGGGTGAGGGTGGTGGTTAGGGTGGTGGGGTGAGGGTGGTGGTTAGAGATGTGCTGTGAGGGTGGTGGTTAGGGGTGCGGGGTGAGGGTGGTGGTTAGGGAGGTGGGGTCAGGGTGGTGGTTAGGGGTGCGGGGTGAGGGTGGTGGTTAGGGAGGTGGATGTGGTGGTTAGGGATGTGGAGGTGGTGGTGGTGAAGGTGGTGAGGTGATGGTGGTGGTTAGGGGTGGTGGGTGAGAGTGGTGGTGGCGGTGGCGAGGGATGTGGGGTGTGGTGAGGGATGTGGGGTGAGGTTGGTGGTGAGGGATGTGGGGGCGTGAGTTTAAAAAACTCTCAGTGGTGCTCAGGTCAGCTAGTCTGTTCCTCCAAAAAGATCAACTTGTGTCAGGGTGATAAATAAAAATCACCTTCTCCACACAACGTTTGTTCAGCTATAATCAGACAGTAACAAATTCTTTGCATGCCTTTCATGAAGAAAGCGTGGCTTTACACCTCTTCACGGTGTCTGATGACCAACTGAAGAAGAACTGTGGTAGAAAAAGAAAAAGAAAACAGCTACAAACAAACAGCAACAACAGCACCACCACCACCAACAACAACACCACCAACAGCAACAAATCAATCGATCACCTTATTGTTTGAAACGTACGGTGTGAAGAAACTTGCCTTCAGGCTCGTCGTAAGAAATGCTGGTCAGGCATCTGCTTGGCAGATGTGGTGTAGCGTATATGGATTTGTCCGAACGCAGTGACGCCTCCTTGAGCTACTGAAACTGAAACTGAATGGTGTGAGCGTTGGAAAACATGAAAATACTACAGCTATATTACATAACTGTCCACACGGATTCGCATTCACACATTCTGTCTGATTTAAAAAGAAAATCTTTGAATACAAAAAGAGACAGTTCATAAACAATTCTTTCGTTCACATTGGCAAACAGCAATGCAAATTTAACTCACTCAGTACGGCCAGTCCTCTCCTCCTCTACACAGACCCCTCGGATGTCCAGTGGGTGTCTGAATGACCCAACCTTTAGCTTCTGTCGCCAGAATTGTGGGATTCTTTGTCAACATTCACCTCTTCAGTATAAGAGCCTTCCGCTTGCAATATTTTGATGATGGTAATTGGGGTGAAACGCTGTTAACGTCGTCTCTTTCGCCGTTCGTATGGAGAGAGTTAAAGCATGATAACAGTCATTCCGTCACGGAAGTAAGATCAGTGACGCGATCTATGACGGGGAAGGGACTCAGGGGAGAGGACTCAGGACGCAGGGCGCAGGGTGGCTTGGTTGTCAGGCCGTTCGCTCATTCAAAGGTCTTCATGTTTTACATTTATTTGCTTATTTATCATCATTGCTGTCTTATTTATTTATTTGTTTTTATTATTATTATTATTTTATTAATATTATCATTACTACTACTTTTTTTTTGTAATATCATAATTATTATTTATTTATTTATTTATTTATTTATGTAAGCTTATCTATTATTTCTCAAGGCCTGACTAAGCGCGTTGGGTTACGCTGCTGGTCAGGCATCTGCTTGGCAGATGTGGTGTAGCGTATATGGATTTGTCCGAACGCAGTGACGCCTCCTTGAGCTACTGAAACTGAAACTGAATGGTGCGAGCGTTGGAAAACATGAAAATACTACAGCTATATTACATAACTGTCCACACGGATTCGCATTCACACATTCTGTCTGATTTAAAAAGAAAATCTTTGAATACAAAAAGAGACAGTTTATAAACAATTCTTTCGTTCACATTGGCAAACAGCAATGCAAATTTAACTCACTCAGTACGGCCAGTCCTCTCCTCCTCTACACAGACCCCTCGGATGTCCAGTGGGTGTCTGAATGACCCAACCTTTAGCTTCTGTCGCCAGAATTGTGGGATTCTTTGTCAACATTCACCTCTTCAGTATAAGAGCCTTCCGCTTGCAATATTTTGATGATGGTAATTGGGGTGAAACGCTGTTAACGTCGTCTCTTTCGCCGTTCGTATGGAGAGAGTTAAAGCATGATAACAGTCATTCCGTCACGGAAGTAAGATCAGTGACGCGATCTATGGCTGGGAAGGGACTCAGGGGAGAGGACTCAGGACGCAGGGCGCAGGGTGGCTTGGTTGTCAGGCCGTTCGCTCATTCAATGGTCTTCATGTTTTACATTTATTTGCTTATTTATCATCATTGTTGTCTTATTTATTTATTTGTTTTTTTATTATTATTATTTTATTATTATTATCATTACTACTACTTTTTTTGTGTGTAATATCATAATTATTATTTATTTATTTATTTATTTATGTAAGCTTATCTATTATTTCTCAAGGCCTGACTAAGCGCGTTGGGTTACGCTGCTGGTCAGGCATCTGCTTGGCAGATGTGGTGTAGCGTATATGGATTTGTCCGAACGCAGTGACGCCTCCTTCAGCTACTGAAACTGAATGGTGTGAGCGTTGGAAAACATGAAAATACTACACCTATATACATAACTGTCCACACGGATTTGCATTCACACATTCTGTCTGATTTATATATATAAAAAAAAAAATCTTTGAATACAAAAAGAGACAGTTTATAAACAATTCTTTCGTTCACATTGGCAAACATCAATGCAAATTTAACTCACTCAGTACGGCCAGTCCTCTCTTCTCTACAGACCCCTCGGATGTCCAGTGGGTGTCTGAATGACTCAACCTTTAGCTTCTGTCGTCAGAATTGTGGTATTCTTTGTCAACATTCACGTCTTCAGTATAAGAGCCTTCCGCTTGCAATATTTTGATGATGGTAATTGGGGTGAAACGCTGTTAACGTCGTCTCTTTCGCCGTTCGTATGGAGAGAGTTAAACATGGATGGTTGTCTGTAGGACTTTTCTGGTATTAGCTCTTTCCGGATAGTTTCATATTTATAGCGAGTTAACAAACAGTGAAGTTCTATTTCTGGAGCACTGACACAAAAAGGACAATTCACGTTTCTGTTTACATCACGTTTGTAATGTAAAAAAAAAAGAAAAAAAAAGAAAAGAAAAAGACAATGCAGTGGAGACATTCCAATTCTGAATCTCCAGAAAACGTGACGTGCTTTGTTGTCGGCAGTTCAAAGCAAATGACAATCAAGTGAAAAGGAATGCTTACAAGAAGCATAGACATCGTAGGATGTTTGAAAGCCGTTCGCATTAGAAGCATTTTCAGGTTAACCCGTCCCCCCTCCTCCCTGCACCCCCCTCCTCCCTTGAGGTTCTCAAACTTCTCCAAAACCAAATTTGTACAAACGATTTCTAACTGTAAATGCCCAAGTCACATACTTCTGGTTCTGCAGCTCAGAAGCACATCATAAGCTTCCTCAGGATATATATATATATCAACAGTCTACAGTTGTGTCAGCGAAAAAAGGCGTCTACAACAGATACCACTGGAGGTTCAGTTCAGTCAGTTCAGTTACTCAAGGAGGCGTAACTGCGTTCGGACAAATCCATACACGTTACACCACATCTGCTAAACAGATGCCTGACTAGCAGCGTAATCTAACACGCTCAGTTAGACCTTGAGGGGAAAAAAATTGCATAAACAAAATAAATGGACACATCATTAAAGTAATGACTACTTAAACAAATAAATAGATGTATAAATAAACAATTCGATAAATAAATGATCGCTGAAATTTATAGATATTTGCCGCTGGAGGAAGAAAACGGAATAGCTGGAAGTGTTTCAATGCAGAAACACACAGGGTGGGAATAGTAACTTACAATCTGAACAGCCCTCCGGCTTCGCTGCTAGTTGGTATAGATACTCCGAGGAGAGTAAATAGGAAACCATGTTATGAAAAAAGAGATGTTTCGGGCGATATCGATTTTTGTTTCGGAGAGAGAGAGACACACACACAGAGAGAGAGAGAGAGAGAGAGAGCGTGTGAACCGTGTATCAAAAACCGAAAGGAAACGAATAATCTGTGTCTCAGACGCAGTTTCTTTACTCAGGATTTTAGGATTATCTTGGCATGACAGGGTGCCGCCACTGTTTTCCTCATAGCGTGGAGACAGAATACGCACACACACATGCACATACTCATACAAGCACGCACTCACTTACACACACATACATATGCTTGGGCGCACACTCAAGCACACACACACACACACACACACACACACACACACACACACACACACACACACACACACACACACACACAACGCACGCACGGACGCACGCGTGCGCGCGCATACACTCACACATACACACACATACATGCACACACACACACACACACACACACACACACACACACACACACACACACACACACACACACACACACACACACACACACACGCACACACACACACGCGCGCACACACACACACACACACACACACACACACACAACGCACACACACCCACACACATATGTGTGTGGTTCGTCCGTCGGGATCGACGAGGAACATCTAGTCATCATGGGGGTGGGTGGGTTGGGCTCTGTGGGTGCGCAGATGACTGGTCAGGCCAATCCACGCCCGGAAGGTTCTGACGCAGTGTGGACAGGGGATGGTGGCGGCTGTCGGGGACTTGCTGGCACTGCTATTCCTGGCCTGTCTGCGTTGCTCTGCTGCAGCGATTCTGTTGGCCTCACGGGATTTGGCGCCTTTGTTGACAGCTGAACGTCACTTTGGTCTGTCCATCGCATTCAGCTCCCATGTGTCGTGGCTGATGTTGAAGGCCTTCAGAGAAGCTTTCAGAGACACACACACACACACAACGCACACACACACACACACAACGCACACACACACAACGCACACACACACACACACACAACGCACACACACACACGCGCGCGCGCGCACGCACACACACACACACACACACAACGCGCGCGCGCACACACTCACACACACACACACACACCCCGACAGTTTCCCTGAATCCAGCCAAACTGACGACCACACATGTCCAGGCACAAGAACAGCCTCTTGCAGTCAGTGTCTGGCACTGACAGGCAGTATTTGAGACAGCGTGACACCCTAAGTCAGTCAGACAAGTTTGGAAACTGAGACGATACTGATGGATTGGGGTGGGGGGTGCGTGGGGTAAGACAGACAGACAGACAGACAGGCTGACTGACAGACAGACAGACAGACAGACAGACACACACACACACACACACACAAACATTCGCACCTACACACACACACACACTCTCTCTCTCTCTTTTTCTTCCCATCTCTCTGTCTGTTTCTCTCTCTCCTCTCTCTCTCTCTCTCTCTTAAGCCGACACACCGTCATCCAATCGGAGCATGTCAGGTCTGACAGGTGCCGTCATGTCAGTGCATACAGACCTCACAAAAAGATGTGGACCAGTTACAAAAGTCAGACAGGTTTTGGTGAAATGTTAAAAAAGAACGACACAAATCAACAACAAGAACCAAAAACATCGGGAGGACAGTTTGAACTACGTTGGCATTTCTGAACGTTTTCTACTGGCTCTCATTCAACGCAAAAAAAGGTTATTTCAGGTACGCACGCACGAAAAACAGCTTGAAAAAGGCGTTTTCAAATTCGATGTTTCAACATAGAAAAATAAGGCCAGGCTTGTACTTAGCAGATGTGGAGTTGCGTATTATGGATTTGTCTGAACGCAGTGACGCCTACTTGAGTAACTGAACTGAACTGAACTGGTCTGATCTGAGCTCCCAAGAACAAAACTGCGCAAGGGCCCGCGTGGTCCTCACTCAAGGGAACTATTGTGTCCTTTTACTATACCTTCAAGAAGAGATCTGAGCAAGTTCCGTGTGGTCCTGAACTATTGTGTCCTTTCACTATGCCTCCAAGAAGAGATCTGAGCAAGTTCCGTGTGGTCCTGAACTATTGTGTCCTTTTACTATACCTTCAAGAAGAGATCTAAGCAAGTTCCGTGTGGAACTGAACTTAAGAAAACTATGGTGTCCTTTCACTATGCCTTCAAGAAGAGATCTGAGCAAGTTCCGTGTGGTCCTGAACTTAAGGAAACTATTGTGTCCTTTCACTATGCCTACAAAAAGAGATCTGAGCAAGTTCCTTGTGGTCCTGAACTTAAGAAAACTATGGTGTCCTTTCACTATGCCTCCAAGAAGAAATCTGAGCAAGTTTCGTGTGGAACTGAACTTAAGGAAACTATGGTGTCCTTTCACTATACCTTCAAGAAGAGATCTGAGCAAGTTCCGTGTGGACCTGAACTTAAGGAAACTATGGTGTCCTTTCACTATACCTTCAAGAAGAGATCCGAGCAAGTTCCGTGTGGTCCTGAACTATTGTGTCCTTTCACTATACCTTCAAGAAGAGATCTGAGCAAGTTCCGTGTGGTCCTGAACTTAAGGAAACTATGGTGCCCTTTCACTATGCCTCCAAGAAGAGATCTGAGCAAGTTCCGTGTGGTCCTGAACTTAAGAAAACTATGGTGTCCTTTCACTATGCCTCCAAGAAGAGATCTGAGCAAGTTCCGTGTGGTCCTGAACTTAAGAAAACTATGGTGTCCTTTCACTATGCCTCCAAGAAGAGATCTGAGCAAGATCCGTGTGGTCCTGAACTTCCTTTGAACGGCACAGCAGTCCCTGGTCCTGCACAGCACCAGCAGTCCTTTCTGCTGGTCCCGGGCTCTGTCTGGAACGTCCTCTCCCTCCCCAACAGTGAACCACCATCCCCTTTGTCACTCCCCACCCCACGCACTGGCGCAACAGCCGAGTGGTTACACTGTTTCTGAAAGCCCCCGTTCGAATCCCCGACGGTCACCGACCTCCCAGTTCAACAGATGTGCAGACCTACTAGTGCCTGAACCTCCCTCTACCCCTCTTCGTGTGTATATGCAAGCAGAAGATCGCTTGCGCATGTTAAATATACCGTTATCCATGTCAACGTTCGGTGGATTATGAAAAAAAGAACATAGCCACCATGTGCCCCTTCCCTGTCCTCAGCACAGCACAGCACTGTACTGCACAGCACAGCACAGCACAACAAAGCAAAGCATAGCACAGCACAGCACAGCACAGCACAAAACAACACAACAGAGCACAGCACAGCACAGCACGAAACAACACAGCACAGCACAGCATAACACAGCACGGCACAGCACACCACAGCACAAAACAACACAGCATAACACAGCACAGCATAACACAGCACAGCACAGCACGAAACAACACAGCACAGCACGAAACAACACAGCACAGCACAACACAGCACAACACAATACAGCACGGCACGAAACAACACAGCACAGCACAACACAGCACAGCACGAAACAACACAGCACAGCACAGCACAGCACGAAACATCACAGCACAGCACAGCACGAAACAACACAGCACAACACAACACAGCACAACACAGCACAGCACAACACAACACAGCACAGCACGAAACAACACAGCACAACACAACACAGCACAGCACGAAACAACACACTACAGCACAACACAGCACAGCACAACACAACACAGCACAGCACGAAACAACACAACACAGCACAGCACAACACAACACAACACAGCACAGCACAACACAACACAGCACAGCACAACACAGCACAGCACAACACAACACAGCACAGCACAGCACAACACAACACAGCACAGCACAACACAACACAACACAGCACAACACAGCACAACACAACACAGCACTTGATATGGAGGCGTGGCCTCGTGATGTCCCCCGAGCAGAAATGTTCAGTTCAGGTCATTTTCTCAATGAGCCATGCACAACAGATACACAACAAATATGCAGTCTCACAGATACCAAAACACACACACACATGTACACATGCCCAACACTACACACATAAACGCACATCCACATCACAATTATATGCAGTCTCACAGATACGAAAAGACACACAAATGTACACAGGCCCAACACTACACACATAAAAGCACATCCACATCACAATTATATGCAGTCTCACAGATACCAAAAGACACACACATGTACACAGGCCCAACACTACACACATAAAAGCACATCCACATCACAATTATATGCAGTCTCACAGATACCAAAAGACACACACATGTACACAGGCCCAACACTACACATAAAAGCACATCCACATCACAGTTATATGCAGTCTCACAGATACCAAAAGACACACACATGTACACAGGCCCAACACTACACATAAAAGCACATCCACATCACAATTATATGCAGTCTCACAGATACGAAAAGACACACACATGTACACAGGCCCAACACTACACACATAAAAGCACACCCACATCACAATTATGTGCAGTCTCACAGATACGAAAAGACACACAAATGTACACAGGCCCAACACTACACACATAAAAGCACATCCACATCACAGTTATATGCAGTCTCACAGATACCAAAAGACACACACATGTACACAGGCCCAACACTACACACATAAAAGCACATCCACATCACAATTATATGCAGTCTCACAGATACCAAAAGACACACACATGTACACAGGCCCAACACTACACACATAAAAGCACATCCACATCACAATTATATGCAGTCTCACAGATACGAAAAGACACACAAATGTACACAGGCCCAACACTACACACACAAAAGCACACCCACATCACAATTATATGCAGTCTCACAGATACCAAAAGACACACACATGTACACAGGCCCAACACTACACACATAAAAGCACATCCACATCACAATTATATGCAGTCTCACAGATACCAAAACACACACAAATGTACACAGGCCCAACACTACACACATAAAAGCACATCCACATCACAATTATATGCAGTCTCACAGATACCAAAAGACGCACAAATGTACACAGGCCCAACACTACACACATAAAAGCACATCCGCATCACCCATCTCCCTCACCAACCCCCTCCACCTTCGCGTCCCCCTCCAGACACATCCCTACTCATTCCCACACTGTCCCCCCTTTAGACGGTGAGTGGTGGTCAGGGTGCAAGTCTTTCCCATGACACACTAAACCGAGGTCCCGTGTGCACCATGCAGGCAGCCACTCACTCACCCACATACAAACTCACACTGGGAGAACTAGAACTGTCCTCTGGCAAAATTATGAAAAACGAAATCCACTCTGAGTATCAGTATCAGTATCAGTAGCTCAAGGAGGCGTCACTGCGTTCGGACAAATCCATATACGCTACACCACATCTGCCAAGCGATGCCTGACCAGCAGCGTAACCCAACGCGCTTAAACTCTGAGAAGTACACGAATATACAGGCACGCACTCAGGGCCTAACAAGCGCGTTGGGTTATGCTGCTGTCAGGCATCTGTCTAGCAGATGTGGTGTAGCGAACATGAATTTGTCCGAACGCAGTGAAGCCTCCTTGAGAAACTGAAACTGAAACTGAAACTCTTCTTAAATACAACAGCCATCATTTCAGACAGAAGAGTTTCAGTTCAGTTTCAGTAGCTCAAGGAGGCGTCACTGCGTTCGGACAAAACCATATACGCTACACCACATCTGCCAAGCAGATGCCTGACCAGCAGCGTAACCCAACGCGCTTAGTCAGGCCTTGAAAAAAAAAGGAAAAAAAATGGGGGAATAAATAATACAGACAGAATAAATATGCTGTTGTGACAAAACAATGAAATAATTCAGTTCAAGAGAGTCGTACCCTTATGGTGGGTGGGCTGCCGGACTTTCAGACAGAAAAGAAATATTTGCTATGATGGAAAAAAAAAAAAAAAAAGTAAGAGAATTCAATTGAACAGTGTTGTCCCTTATGACTGAGCACTCTTCCGATTCACACCGCTCCCATGCTGCATTTTCTTCACTCTGCAGACTACCCAAGATTGAATTATTCGTCTGGCTGTTTGTTCTTTCTTTCTTTTTTCCGTTCAGCCTTTCCACCAGACTTTTAAGCGTAACCTTTCTTCTTCTCTCTCTCTCTGTCTCTCTCTTTGTTTCAGGAGGTTTTTTGTTTAGTTTTGTTGTAGTGCCCGGACATACCATTCATATCTCCCCTTTACATTTTCTGCTTTTCATACAGTTCATCAAAACGGATGTTGAGGTTAACATCTTCTGGCTTTGGGTGAGAGAGAGAGAGAGAGAGAGAGAGGAGATGGAAAGGAAGAGAGAGAGACAGACAGACAGACAAACAGACAGAGACAGACAGAGACGGAAAGACAGAGACAAAGACAGAGACGGAAAGACAGAGACAAAGACAGAGACAGAGAGTGAAACAGAGAAAGACAGAGAGAGACAGAAACAGAGAGAAACAGAGAGAGACAGAAACAGACAGAAACAGAGAGAGACAGAGACAGAGACAGAAACAGAGAGAAACAGAGAGAGAAAGAGAGAGACAGGCGGACATATAGAGACGGAAAGACAGAGAGTGACACACACACACACACACACACACACACACACACACACACACACACACAGGGAGAGGTGGAAAGAGAGAGTGAGAGAGACAGAGAGAAATAGAGAGAGAGAGTGAGAGAGAAAGCGACAGACAGAGACGGAAAGACAGAGACAAAGACAGAGAAACAGAGAGAGACAGAGACAGAAACAGAGAGAAACAGAGAGAGAAAGAAAGAGACAGACAGATAGACACGGAAAGACAGAGAGTGAGACAGAGAGAGAGAGAGAGAGAGAGAGACAGAAAGAGAGAGAGACAGAGACAGACAGAGACAGAAAGAGAGAGAGAGAGAGAGAGAGAGAGAGAGAACAGAGAGAAAGAGACAGACAGACAGACAGAACCCTGACAATGTCTCTGAGGCAGCCTAATGTCCATCATGATAAATGATACAAAGTCGCTGGTTTATGTCTCAGTGTAGAGCCTCGTGCAATGGTGACCTCATCTTCTGGACAGAATCACGTCCCACACAGAGGGAGAGGTGGAAAGAGAGTGAGAGAGAGAGAGAGAGACAGAGAGAAATAGAGAGAGAGTGAGAGAGACAGACAGACAGACAGAGACGGAAAGACAGTGAGACAAAGACAGACAAAGAGAGAGAGAGAGAAAGAGACACAGAGAGAGAGAGACAGAGACAGAGATGGAAAGACAGAGAGACAGAGAGAGTGACAGAGAGACAAGAAAGAGAGAGAGGGACAGAGAGACAGAAAGAGAAAGAGAGAGAGAGAGAGAGAGAGAGAACAGAGAGAAAGAGACAGACAGACAGACAGACAGAACCCTGACAATGTCTCTGAGGCAGCCTAATGTCCATCATGATAAATAATACAAAGTCGCTGGTTTATGTCTCAGTGTAGAGCCTCGTGCAATGGTGACCTCATCTTCTGGACAGAATCACGTCCCACGGCAGAATGATCTTCTCCTGGTGTTCACTCCATCCTGTCAATTTTCTCTGCCCGTGTGATCTCGCATACGTATGCACAAACTAAAAATGTATTCATTTATTTATGTATGTATCTATTCTCATTAACATTAAGCAGCTTGTGCAAATGATTCCATGGTGGTGAAGCGTTTACAGCTTAGTCTTCGACCAAGGATAGGCGCTATATAAGTACTGATATTATTAGTATTATCACCATTATTATCATTATTAATATGTGGAGTGATGGCTTAAAGGTAAAGCGTTCGCCTAGGAACCGAGAGGATCTGAGCACACTGGTTCGAATCACGGCTCAGCCGCCAGTATTTTCTCCCCCTCCACTAGACCTTGAGTGGTGGTCTGGACGCTACTCATTCGGAGGAGACGATAAACCGAGGTCCCGTGTGCAGCATGCACTTTTCGCACGTAAAAAAAACCCACGGCAACAAAAGGGTTGTTCCTGGCAAAATTCTGTAGAAAAATTCATTTTGGTAGGAAGACAACTCCCCCTCCCCAAACAAAACAAACAAACAAATAAAAATGCAGGAGAAAAAAAAAAAAAAAAAAAAAAAGGGTGGCGCTGTAGTGTAGCGACGCGCTCTCCCTGGGGAGAATAGCTCGAATTTCACATAGAGAAATCTGTTGTGACAAAAAAGAATAATACAATACAATTATTATTATTATTATTATCATCATCATCATCATCATCATCATTATTATTATTATTATTATTATTATTATTATTATTATTATTATTATTATTATTATTATATTATCATTATTATCATCATTATTATTATTATCATTATTATTGTTATGATGATGATGATGATGATGATGATCATCATCATCAATATTATTATATTTTTATTTGTATTAATTGTTATTAACTTTTATTATCATTGTCATATATCATCATTATTATCATTGTTAATATCACCACTACTATTACTACTACTATCATTATTATTTATTTCATCATCATCATCATTTTTATTATTATAATTATTATTTTTATTATATTATAATATTTTTATTTGTATTAATCGTTATTAATTTTTATTATCATTGTCATTGTCATATATCATCATTATTATCATTGTTAATATCACCACTACTTTTACTACTACTATCATTATAATCATTTATTTCATTTATTTATTCAAGAAATATATATATTTTCATGAACATCAACACTTCCACTCCAAACAAGAGTCGGACGGACAGCTGTGAAACAAAACACCGGGTCAATCAGACACCCACTGGACATCCGAGGGGTCTGTGTAGAGGAGAAGAGAGGACTGGCCGTACTGAGTGAGTTAAATCCAGCACGGACACGTTTCAAACTCTTTACCAGACACAGCAGACAAATCCCCTCCGACACCTCCAAGCCCCACCCTCCCGCCTCCTGTGCCTCGCGCCCCCTAACCTCCCCCCCTTCCCCCCAATCCCACCACCTTCCCCCAATCCCATCTCCCCACTCCGTCACGCGCCCAGATCCTCATCACCCCCCACCCCCCCTACATGTTCCATGAATGGACCTAGTTTGGTCCACCCAAGTCCTAAACTTTGTGTCTGTTTCGACCTGCCGGGTAGGGGAGGGGAGGGGAGGGGAGGGGAGAGGGGAATTCTTCTATCAATTGACAAGTCGTGCGTCGCCTGGCTTGGATCACGTGCTGCTGAAAACTCAGCAAATAGGTCGCCAGGGGAAGAAAGAAAGAAAGAAAGAGAGAGAGATACGAGGGACAGGTCTATTGTATATAAAGAATAATTTTCGTTTCTGAATGTCTGGTGTTGTCACGTCTGGTGGTTTGTTCATTCTGTTTTCCTATCTGTCGTTCTGTCTCTGCCTGTCTGTGTCTGTTTTATCCACCAATCAACCAACCAATCAATCACTCAATCAATCGATCACTCACTCACTCACTCAATAAACCTATCAATCAATTAACCATCATACCAACCGACCATGCACATGAATGAATCAGTCAATCAATCGATCATTCAATCAATCAATCAATTAACCTATCAATCAATCAACCATCAAACCAACCGACCATACAAATCAATCAATCAATCGATCGATCTGAAACGGTGAACAGAAAGCTCTTCAGGCGTGTCCTGCGGAAAAAGAGAGAAAACAAAACAAAATATGTGAAAATTTGATACCTGGTAATATTAAGGGGGAAAAAAAACTCACACCAAAATACTCCACAACCATCACTGACACGATCACAGTGTGGTGCGCACAGTGAAACAAGAGCGTTCGACACACACTTCGAATTGAACTGTTTGATTTCTATGTATCTGAAATAATAGAACACGTGGTTTAGCGGTTTACGAACCAGATGAAAGAAAATACGTGAGGGGGGTGGGGGAATGCACGGACACAGCACACACACACACACACACACACACACACACACACACACACGCACGCACACACGGAGAGAGAGAGAGAGAGAGAGAGAGAGAGAGAGAGGGGGGGGGCTAGATAGGCAAAGTCCATATAACCTTTACCTATGATGGTGCAGAAAATAGTCTACAACTTGTCATTTATAATTTTTGCCTCCATGGTCATACCAGAAGCTTAACAGTAAAGAGAAAGAAAGAAGATCGATTATGTAAATGCGTCATTTCATCGTCTGATAAAACTAGACAAGACCGGTTGTAAGTGTAACCAGTAACTGAGTAACTGCTGATCTGTTTCACAGTTTGAAGGACGTCTGGTAGTCTTTGTGTCTGACATGTAAGGTCACACGCAAGCCAAGCTGATCGGCCGTTGATACCAAGACACCGGGAGGGGGCAATACATACAATGGAAAACTTCCCATGGAATCAATGAACATTGGACATTGTGCATCAGAGTGGCGGCCTTGTGCTAGGAGGTGAGAGAATCTGAACGAGCAGGCTCGAATCCAACACCCACAAGAATTTTCATAATCTTTAAACTAAGACCTGGAGTGGTGGTCTGGGTACTAGTCATTCGGATAAGATAAATAAGTCGAGGTCCTGTGTGTAGTTCGCACGTAAAAAAATAATTCTTCACGGCAACAAGGGAGCTGTCCCTGGCAAAATCATGCACAAAGATTTACTATGGTAGTAAAGTAAATACATGTGCAGACAGGAAAAAATAATGTGGCGCTGCACTGTGGCGACTCGCTCTCCCCCAGGAGAGCAGTCCGAATTTTACACAGAGAAATACGCTGTGACAAAAAGAATGATACAATACAATGTCCTGTAAAGTTGTACATTGCACTGCGATACACTGTGATACACTACAATGCAATACAGTGCAATACAAATACAGTGCAATACAATAAAATGGGGTAGGTAGGCCTAATTGCGGACGATCAAGTCAAAGCGACCAGATCATCGAGTGTTTTGTACAGATAACAGGTCGTGCGATCGTCAAATGTAGCTCTTCTGTTTTTGAGGCTTTCTCCTATTGGTTGCACCAAGAAAAGTCTACTCCTTCTTTTCAACGTTTTTTCAACGGTTGAAATAGCAGGGGTGCCTGAGGGTAAATGCGAACGGGCAAGTCTAATTGCGAACGATGGCTTTGGGTACATGTAGACAATTAAAACAGAAGCAGGCCTTGAACTCATAAGACATACTATGTTACTGGAAAATCGCACCAGGCTGTTGAATTGCTGGTTTTGATCAAGAATGCACACACATCACACACACACGCACGCACGCACGCACGCGCACACACGCACACGCACACATACACACGCAAGCACACACACACACACACACACACACACACACACACACACACACACACACACATTTAAACACAGACAACCCACACCATACACAAACACACGCTTTTGACTGCGCTCAGTAGCTGTGCAACATCATTCACTATTAGTCATTAGACTATATGATCTAATTGCAAACGACACTATTTTGGAGATTCCTGTCAAAACTGACGTTCTGATCTGTCACCAACATGCTTTCTTAAATTCTCCCAGCACTAGTAATACGCAATTCATTCAACATATCCAGTCAAATCAGCTATTTCAAACTATGTCAAAGTTCAGGTCCTACTACAAGCTTCTCTTGTTTTTAGATTTGGATTGTGAGATTATCAACTTTGTCGGCAGTTGTGCACAAAGAAATGAAAGAGCGCGGAAATAACTGATTTTTGACTGGTTCTTGGAAATGAATATCCATTAAGGTATCAGAACGACGTCAGACGTACAATTGTGAAATGTGTGTGGTGAGCACGCTTTAAAGTGGGGCGCGATACACGAAATGTTCGCGATCACACGCCGTTCGAAAGTAGGCCTACACTACACTACACTACACTACTACACTACACTACGCTACGCTACACTACACTACACTACAACGCAAAGCAATACGATACACTACACTATACTACACTACACTACAATGCAAAGCAATACGATACACTACACTATACTACACTACACTACACTACAATGCAAAGCAATACGATACACTACACCATACTACACTACACTACACTACAATGCAAAGCAATACGATATGATACGATACGATACACTACACTACACTATACTACAATGCAATGCAAAGCAATACAATATGATACGATACGATACGATACGATCACACTACACTACACTACACTACTCTACACTACGATACAATGCAATACAAAACGATACGATACGATACGATACGATACGATACGATACACTACACTACAATACAATACAACACAATGTAAAGCAATGCAATGCACTACACTACCCTAGACTACACTACAACACAATGTAAAGCAATTCAATGCAATGCAATACACTACACTACACTACAGTGCAACACAATGTAAAACAATATAATGCAATACACTACACTACACTACACTACAAGACAAGACAATATAAATCAATACAATGAAAAGC
>NC_134888.1:28510830-28513330 GCF_041734735.1 Babylonia areolata | reverse complement strand
CTAAAACCACAAAGTTCAAACCACCATAGAAGCGTCTTTGCTGAGGATGGGAAGCTAAACAGAGAAATAAAGACTGGAGTCCAGAAAGCAAAGTATCAATTAGCACCCTTCCTGAAACACCCAAGCATACCCATGGAAACCAAAGCCAAAGTGATCAGCGCAGTCTTCGTCCGCACCCAGACCTGTCAGTGCCAGACCTGGACTCTGAACAAAGCCCTGGAGCGCAAACTCACAACTCGTGAGATGAGATGTCTCTGTCGACCAGCTGGCAACCCCAGAAAGGACGGGGTCAGAAAGGAAGACATCAGAAAGACGGTTGGTGTTACACCGATCAACCAGTTCATATCGCACCAACACTTAAAGTAGCTTGGTCGCCTAACAGGACGGCCAGTCAGTCAGCCAGTCAGTCAGTCAGCCAGCCAGCCAGCCAGTCAGCCAGTCATCCAGTCAGCCAATCATCCAGTCAGTCAGTCGGCCAGCCAGCAAGCCATTCAGCCAGTCAGTCAGCCAGCCAGCCAGCCAGTAAGTCAGTCAGCCAGTCAGCCAGCCAGTCCAGCGAGTCCACAACACCAAGCACCCAGGCTTCAGAACCAGAGGAAGACCACGTCGGCAATGGATTGACGGAGTTTGAGACACGCCCCGCTCCCACAGCACGCCGCTAATCCAGGCCTCCCGTCTGGCCGCGGATCGCCAACTTCATCCCCCCCCCCCCCCCCCCCCAAATCCTTTCCCGGTAGAAACGATCGGACAAAGTTAAGAAACTAAAACCATTAAAAGAAGGAAATAAAAAGAAAAGAAAAAAAGAGAAGATAAATGGTCTCCCCTCAGAACCCTGAAGTTTTAAAACAAACAGGAAACACCGGGGTAGGTTGTTCTTATTTTGATTTTTTTTTGGTTTTGTCGCCATTCCTTTGTGTTTCCCCCTTTAAATTCGTGATCAATATTCACGAGGTCAGTCTGTGCCATTGCCTCGCTATGCATAACATTCTGACTTTTTACTGCTTCTTAATTTCCTCTTTGCTGATTTCAAACCGGGTTCAAAGGCGTTCGGAGATCACATTACGCCAGCACCAGGAGATTACCTGCAGGTTCTTCTGACTTGAGCATTTTGTCTTCAAGAAAAGCCCAGAACGGTGGAAGCCCTGAGCAAGCATGTTTCGTGAGGGACACGGCTGTGTGGTGTGAAATGAGTTCACCTGTATGTGTGTGTGTGTGTGTGTGTGTGTGTGTGTGTGTGTGCGTGTGTGTGCGTGTGTGTGTATGTTTGAATGGATGAGGCCGAGATGGAAACTGTGTGTGTGTGTGTGTGTGTGTGTGTGTGTGTGTGTGTGAAAGAAAATAAGTGTGAGTATGCGTAAGAGTCTGTACACACACACACACACACACACACACACACACGCACACACACACACACACACATATATATATATATATATATATATATATAGAGAGAGAGAGAGAGAGAGAGAGAGATGTGTGTTTTCTAAATCTTACGTGTTTTTTTTTTTTTTTTTTTTTTTTTTTTTTTGGGGGGGGGGGGGGAGTTGTTGTACTGGTCTGTAAGTAAATAATATTTCTTGATCTAACATTAACGGTCTCTGAAATACACTATTAACATTTAAAATATGCTATTTGAGTTTCTAATTGTAAAATCAATATGACAGTTGATAATATGTATTGTATTTGTGTGTTCATTTGACATAACTCGGGGTTGACAGGAACGTTGAGGTCAGCTGACTTACCGGACAGATTTTGTAGGGTTGGGAGGCACATCCACCGACCGGTAAGCCAGCCGGAGTGAAGAGAAGATGGACGGTGCTGCATGCATGGTATCCACAGGACTGTCCAACACACTTTCACCTTCACCTTTCCCACAACTCAGTCAGGGCACCGCAGATGATTTCCAGACCAGTTCTCTCCATCGGTTCCTGTCTCTAACAACTCTCTGTGAATTGGAAAATTCAGGTCTGTCCATTCTTTGATGTCCTGTCCCATTTTCTTTTGCCCCCCTCTCTTCCTACTGCCTGGTACGGTGCCCTGCAGAATGGTCTTTGAGAGCCCGTCGGTTCTTGTGACATGTCCGTACTATTTGAGCCTCCTCCTCATGACGACAGTTAGGTCATCGTGGGATTCAATGGTTTGGGTGATCTTCTGTCGGACCTCAGTGTTCATGACAGGATCAGTGTAGGAGATGCCTTGTAGCTTTCTGAAGCATCTCATTTCCATGGCTTGGATCTCCTTCTGGAGCTCGGCAGTGAGAGTCCATGTTTCCCAATCACAGAGAAGCACTGGTTGAACCAGTGAGCGCACAAGTTTCACTTTAGATCTGAGTGTGATGTCTCTGTCTCTCCAAATAGGCTTCAGTTAAGTGAGTGCTGGTGTAGTCTGCGCTATCCTGGACAGGACTTGTGGTTTGGAGCCTTCATCTGTGACACACCCAGGTACTTGAACCTGGATAAAGATGGCAAAGACCGCCCGACAAAATCTAACACGCAGACTT
>NC_134888.1:28485830-28508330 GCF_041734735.1 Babylonia areolata | reverse complement strand
TCAATAATCACACAGTGTCTTCACAGATACCCCGCTGCCCCTTGCCCTGAAAATCCTCTCCAACAGAGCAGGACCACAGCAGTGGATTTCCAACATTGGCGAAAACACACACACACACACACACACACACACACACACACACACACACACACACACACACACACACACACACACACACATTCCCACAAAGAATTGTGCTGTGGAATTCGTGATACTGTTTGAAGCTTCCGTTGCCTTTGCGGCTGAGACTCGTCAATGCCAGTGTGTCTGTTTAAACAAGACGCAGACATCCAGAATCAATTTTGTCGATCAAGAAGTAAGCATTCTTCCAAGGCCTCAGTTTCTCCGTCTCCTGTGTCATCCCAATGGGATTGTTTCTGTCGATGTGGGCCGCTCCTCACAGAGCCCAGCCAATTCCTTTCAACCAATACCAATACCAATGTCCGTGAAAAACAGAAAGTCGTCTTCAGACTCACCAATAAACAGCACAGAAGACACGATATGTACGGATGCATTGCGTTTTCAAATGCTAATAATCATTATAGCGATCCACCCACATGCCATTAAATGGCTTACTGGTGGTCCATGTTTCAAACCCTCCACACCCCCCCACCCGCCACCCCCAGCATAACCCAACGCGCTTAGTCAGGCCTTGAGTACATGCGTGATATATATTTGTATACCTGTCAGACGGACATTTTACTGCAGATTTTTGCCAGAGGATAACTCTTTTCTTGCCGTGTTTTGTTGTCTTTTTTCAGTGTGCCAAGTGCACGCTTCGCACAGGATAACGGTCTATCGTCCCATTGATGTTTCCGGTCCAAAGGATCCAAAGCGGAAATGCAACCCAGACCCGCACCTTCACCTTTTGTCTGTTTACTGCAATGCTTCCCAAACAAGTATTGTTGACTGCATTGCTAAGTACAGGTTCATTATTTTGCCTCCCATTGTTGCCTGCACTGCTACAAATTTCACCCACATTTTTACCCTCATTTGCCCAGTTTCCCCAAACCCTCCATTCATCCACATCTCCCACCCCTTCTAACCGATAATACTCAGATGTATTCATAAATACTTTTACAAAATGTCTTCAATCACCGATATGTGTGACGGGACATTAAACAAAAAATTCCTTCCTTCCTTCCCAAACATGGGATTGTGAGTATCTGTTCCTGGAATGGACACTTATTTCAATTATCTTTCACGGCCTTTAAACACTGTGGATTCTACCGACAATCAAAACGCAGTTTTCAACAAGCAGTTAAGTGTGAGAGACAAAGCAACATGCACAAAACAATGGAATCAACAATGGGAGACAAATGAACATTTACTTAGCAGTGCAGGCAACAATGGGAGGCAAAATAATGAACCTGTACTTAGCAATGCAGTGAACAATGGGAGACAAACGAACCTGTACTTAGCAATGCAGTCAACAATGGGAGACAAATGAACATTTACTTAGCAATGCAGTCAACAATGGGAGACAACATAATGAACCTGTACTTAGCAATGCAGTCAACAATGGGAGACAAAATAATGAACCTGTACTTAGCAATGCAGTCAACAATGGGAGACAAAATAATGAACCTGTACTTAGCAATGCAGTGAACAATGGGAGACAAACGAACCTGTACTTAGCAATGCAGTGAACAATGGGAGACAAACGAACCTGTACTTAGCAATGCAGTCAACAATGAGAGACAAACGAACCTGTACTTAGCAATGCAGTGAACAATGGGAGACAAAATAATGAACCTGTACTTAGCAATGCAGTGAACAATGGGAGACAAACGAACCTGTACTTAGCAATGCAGTCAACAATGAGAGACAAACGAACCTGTACTTAGCAATGCAGTCAACAATGGGAGACAAACGAACCTGTACTTAGCAATGCAGTCAACAATGAGAGACAAACAAACCTGTACTTGGCAATGCAGTCAACAATGAGAGACAAACGAACCTGTACTTAGCAATGCAGTGAACAATGGGAGACAAAATAATGAACCTGTACTTAGCAATGCAGTGAACAATGGGAGACAAACGAACCTGTACTTAGCAATGCAGTCAACAATGAGAGACAAACGAACCTGTACTTAGCAATGCAGTCAACAATGGGAGACAAACGAACCTGTACTTAGCAATGCAGTCAACAATGAGAGACAAACGAACCTGTACTTAGCAATGCAGTCAACAATGAGAGACAAACGAACCTGTACTTAGCAATGCAGTCAACAATGAGAGACAAACGAACCCGTATTTTGTGATAAAGACAACCACAAAACGTGCCCAACATGAACTGAAGACAACTCTGGTCAAGACAACGAATGCGCAAGCCTGCGATGTCCGGCAATCTGCTAAAGATTTCAAACCAGTTTCCGTTCGTTTGAGTGCACGTGTGTATCATGCACGACGTTCGATCTTCACTGTTTGTTCCGGGCATTGCCGACACATTCCCGTGTTACAAATGACGAAATTGATAGTAAACAAACAAAAAACAAACAAAGCAAAAATAACTATTACCTTTTATCAAACGTACAGTAGCCTGACGAGTTCTTTCACAGAAATGGCTTAGAATCAAATAGAACAAATGCGTCCATATTCTGTTCCAGAAGAGGACTGACTTTAAACGTGTCTTCCCCAGCTGCAAAACCAGCACCTGTTTCATGCTGTGGGGATCACTACAGTGTCTCATCACTTGATACATCCGTGTGTGTGTGTGTGTGTGTGTGTGTGTGTGTGTGTGTGTGTGTGTGTGTGTGTGTGTGTGTGTGTGTGTGTTGTGTTGTGTTGTGTTGTGTTGTGTTGTGTTGTGTTGTGTGTGTGTGTGTGTGTGTGTGTGTGTGTGTGTGTGTGTGTGTGTGTGTGTGTGTGTGTGTGTGTGTGTGTTTTGCGTTGTTTTGCGTTGTTGGTCGTTGTATTTTGCACGTTTGTGTTTTATTCTGATGCCTTGGCAGTTGTTGACTGTTAACTGACCATTGTTGACCACAACTGACCACTGACTGTTCAGAGTGTATTACTTTGTGACAGTTTCTGCGCACTGAATTTGACTTAACCCGCCACTATTGACTACTGCTGATCATTGCTGACCATTACTAACCACAATTGACCACCATACAAAAGTTTACAGAATGTGGGCATTTTGGCATGTTTATGTAAAATGTAGACTTCTTTACTTGATTTGACGATTCATTGACCAGTTCTGACTACTACTCAAAAGTATGCAGCTTGCGTTCTGTTCATGTCCGTTTTGCATTTTGCGTTCTTCTTTATGCAATATTTGTACTTTTTCATATGCTTTGATCGCTTTCCACTGCTGATCAGATATTGACCACTACCCAAAAGTGTATGATGAAACTGGTATAGACCTGGGGAACTTAAACCTACTGGAATATAGAAATGGGGGATTATAGATAATATACATTCTCCCTGAATCTCTACAAAGAAGCTGATACGCGTGTAGATAATCAGGGTTAGGGTAGTGATGAGTGTGTGGGCGGACGGAGGTGGGAGAGAGTGAAGGGACAAGTAAAACATCATGGGTGGACGAATGATGGGTTGGAAGGCTGGCGCCTCGGAACATTGGAGGGGAAAGATGAGGGGGAGCGGTGCGGAGGGGTGCGGGTGGGGGTCGTTTTCCAGTTTCAAGTGACCAATATCCGCAGAAACACGCTTTTGAAGACATCTGTTAAAAAATAAAAAATGAAAAAAGCTTCTCGGCTTTCTTTGAAACAAACAAGACAAAATGCATTTCCCTTGTGAAACACACACACACACACACACACACACACACACACACACACACACACACACACACACACACACACACACACACACACACACACACCAGCTCCCATGACAAACATACAAACACATATACATGCACATACATACTTTCACACTTTCGCCGTCATTTTGTCGTTTTACACATATCTACAGGCGTCGCAAAATGGGTACCCTAGGCCTTGAATATGAAGTCTAGCATGTTGTTCTGTCTAATACAATGACAAAAAAAAAAAAAACAAACAAAAAAAAAAAACGACAAACGAGATAACAAAATGTAATAAACAGGTGATAGTCTTTGAAAACTTGCCGAAAGTCAAATGCTGGAAACACGTTAGAAAGATCTCCGGTAAATTCATGATACACTACAAAGTACACGTACTAGTACGCCAATAGTAAAGCTGTCCAATACATTTTGGTCAATAGCCTAGCCGCACATGATAGACGACATTTGAACGGTTTGAACCCATGCCCCAGAGCGGGATTCCAGATGAGATTAATTAAAAATAAAGAAGTCCTGACAATTCTTTTCTTTATAAAACAAACAACACAAAAAACATAACATTTAGTGCCATATCCCCTGACAGGGTATGATGATAACTTGGAGTGATGGCCTAGAGGTAACGCGTCCGCCTAGGAAGCGAGAGAATCTGAGCGCGCTGGTTCGAATCACGGCTCAGGCGCCGAAATTTTCTCCCCCTCCACTAGACCTTGAGTGGTGGTCTGGACGCTATTCATTCGGATGAGACGATAAACCGAGGTCCCGTGTGCAGCATGCACTTAGCGCACGTAAAAGAACCCACGGCAACAAAAGGGTTGTTCCTGGAAAAATTATGTTGGAAAATCAACTTTGATAGGAAAAACAAATAAAACTGCACGCAGGAAAAAAGAAAAAAAAAGAAAAGGGTTGAGCTGTAGCGTAGCGACGCGCTCCCCTTGGGGAGAGCAATCAGAATGTCACACAGAGAAATCTGTTGTGATAAAAAGAAATACAAAAAATACATAATTTGATCGAAAAAGAAAGAACAAGCTATTCCTGCCTTGATCATTATATTAGCATCATATATATATATATATATATACGCGCGCTCGCGCGTGCGCGCAAAGCCAGAATATGGAGGGGGGGGACGTTTTGGCATAGGTGCTTTCTTGAATTCAGGGGGGAACCGAAACAGCATGAGGCGGGGAAGGGGGAACGTCCCAGAACGTTCCCCGGGGAACGTTTCAGATTCCTGAAAAGTCCGCCGGGAGACGATTTAGGACACTGATAAGTCCCCCGTGGGGCCTACGGAAGGGGGGGGGGGACGATTTGGGACGTTACACCGGCAATACCACCAACCCTTACCTGTCCCCAGCAATAATAACACCCTTTAATTAACTTCCCGGGTCACTGAGCACTTCTTCGTCGTACACCCCAGACCAATTTTCAGCTTTCCGCCTCAGGCTCCACTTCCTAACTTGCAGTCAGCCGCTGTACTGTTCAGAGCCAAATGCTGCCAGCCCAAATTCGCCAGACATGTCGCAGACTTCAGCGGTGGTCAGCAGCCGTGCCAGCTGTTTGAGCTTCACCGGTAAAACAAGCAAGTCTGACAGTGCGTTTGGTTCCAGATTAGAATATGTCGCGGTATATTGGTTACAAATAAAATTCTAAAAAAAAAATTAAAAAAAAAGGGGGGAGGGAGGTGTACAGCAAAATGTTTTTAATAGTGACATGTGTAATATCTGTAAAAATGAAAAAGACAGTTCCACACTACTTATGACACTGTACATTTTCTCAGCTCTTTTTGGGAGACTCAGCGAATGTGTTGAAGGAAAAGTGTGAAAATTGCGCAACTGTAAAATTGAATACAGAATTGAAATTATTTGGAAACGATATCACAAAAACAGATGAAATATTTGACTATATCATTCTATTTGTGAAACATTTTATCTATAAATAATAAACTTGAATAATATCAAACCATGAATAAAACGGACCTAAGAAATGCATATAAAGTCGAAAAATATGTACAATCGATGGACATGGTGTCCATAGCATTTCCCAGAAAACGGTACCCATACATTAAAAAAATGTATTATTTTTTTTTCTCAAGGCCTGACAAAGCGCGTTGGGTTACGCTGCTGGTCAGGCATCTGCTTGGCAGATGTGGTGTAGCGTATATGGATTTGTCTGAACGCAGTGACGCCTCCTTGAGTAACTGAACTGAACTGAACTGGTCTGATCTGAGCTCCCAAGAACAAAACTGCGCAAGTACCCGCGTGGTCCTTACTCAAGGGAACTATGGCGTCCTTTCACTTCGTGAGCTACTGAAACTGAAACTGAAACTAAAAAAATGGTGGAAAGCAACGGAGCATAGAATGTTTAGAATGTTACATGAAACGCCGTGTAGTCTGGTAACAATGCCACGGGGTCCCTCACAGTAGTGTTGTATGCTGGATCGGCGTGGTTTGCTGTTTGTTATGTGTCACACACAGCGCCTGAGAATCTGAGAACGCTGGTTCTAATCGCGGCACGGTCGCCAGTATTTTCTCCCTCTCCTGTGGCGGTCTGGACGCTAGTCATTCGGACGCGACGATAAACCGAGGTCCCGTGTGCAGCATACACTTAGCGCACGTAAAAAAACCCACACACACAAACCAACACACACACGCACGCACACACACACACACACACACACACACACACACACACACACACACAAACCAACACACACACGTAATTTGACCACTTTTGTAAGGTGGTCAGTGTGGTCAGTAATGGTTAACAATGAACAGCAGAAAGTAGTGGTCATCTAATTGTCAAATTCTGTCAAGACTGGTATAACCATCACAAACAAGTGCAATTCAAACATTGTGGTCAGCAGTTGTCAACAGTGGTCAGGTAGTGGTCATAAAAACTCATCAAGACATCACAATGCAAAAAAAGTGACAAATAACGAAATCTGAAGACTTTGGAGTTGGGGTCAACAGTGGTCAACAGTGGCCATAGACGTAGGGGAACACTGGCCAAAAGGACCATTGACCTGGTGGCGCAAAGACCTGCAAAATGTTTTTTTTTTTTTTCTGGGGCAGTGGGGTGGGGGGGACGGAGCTGGGGGAACATATAGATGACCCACAGATTCCCCTCCTCACTGTTTCCGATACGCTAGACGTATTTGTTTATTTACTTATCTATGTGTGTGTGTGTGTGTGTGTGTGTGTGTGTGTGTGTGTGTGTGTGTGTGTGTGTGTGTGTGTGTGTGTGTGTCCCTTTCTCTGTATCTTTCTTTGTCTCTATATCTCTCTGCCTCCCTCTGTCTGTCTCTGTCTGTATCCCTCCCCCCCACGTCCCCTGTCTTTCAAGAAGGGACGGGGATTGTCATGATGCATGTGGTCAACTGTCTTGTGTCCTTTCCCACTGACTGGAACGAACAGCAATGAATCTTATTTCACGGGGACTCTTGCTGGCTGTACTGAAATTCAGGTCAAGGCTGTTGTATATTCGACAGAATGTGAAAGAATAATTGTAATACAAAACGTAATTAAAAAATAAGAAAGAAAAACAGACAGAGATGGCCTTTTGTTCTCGTTTTACGTGACCACTAACCTTGTTTGTAGAACAGGAAATACATAAGTGGATTTTTTTTTTGTCTTACTCCTCTTAACATTTTCTTTGTCTGTTACATGATATATTCGTGGAATCTGCTTGTGTAACCATTCTTCTCTGAACAAATTTTGCATGGGACTAAAAACTCACTTTCCTTCTTTCAGACTGAGAAGCTACAATTTCATCCAATCCATGAACGCGACTGACATCGATAAGATTCCCAAATCCGGATTTGTCAAGTGGGGTCTGGACTTTAGTCGCGCCATGATTCAGTTACTTTACAAGCTATAAAACAGGCCCACGAGATAAGAGAAATATATGTGTGGTTTCTGTCTGAAACTTCCTTAGTTAACAAGGTCCCAGTAAGGCGTAGTGAGCAGAGAATAACACTCATCGTGATTGGTCCGTCGCTGCAGAGGACTTTCCCGCAGTAATGTGAAGGGAAAAGGCCATCGACTTCCTGATATCAGCACCGTTGGAGTGCACGGTCTGAGTTAAGGGACCGGCGTGTCTTGGGTCGTCCTTCCTTCCTTCCTTCCTTTGTTTCTTTTCTTCCTTCCTTCCTTCCTTCCTTTCTTTCTTCCTTCATTCCCTTCTTTCTTCCTTCCTTCCTTCCTTTCTTCCTTCCTCCCTCCCTTCCTTCCTTTACTTCTTCCTTCCTTACTTTCTTTCTTTCTTTCTTCCTTCCTTCCTTCCTTCCTTCCTTTCTTTCTTCCTTCCTTTCTGTCTTCCTTCCTTCCTTCCTTTCTTTCTTCCTTCCTTCCACTTTTTCTTCCTTTCTTCCTTCCTTCTTTTCTTTCTTTCTTTCTTCTTTCTTTCCTCCCTTCCTTTCTTTTTTTCCTTCCTTCTTTTCTTCCTTCCTTCCTTTCTTCCTTCCTCCCTTTCTTTCTTTCTTCCTTCCTTTCTTTCTGTCTTCCTTCCTCCCTTTCCTTCCTTCCTCCCTTTCTTTCTGTCTTCCTTCCTTTCTTCTCAAGGCCTGACTAAACGCGTTGGGTTACACTGCTGGTCAGGCATCTGCTTGGCAGATGTGGTGTAGCGTATATGGATTTGTCCGAACGCAGTGACGCCTCCTTGAGCTACTGAAAACTGAAACTCCTTCCTTTCTTTCTTCCGTCCTTCCTTTCTTCCTTCCTTTCTTTCTTTCTGTCTGTCATTCTTTCTTTCTTTCTGCCTTCCTTTCTTCCTTCCTTCCTTTCTTTCTGTCTGTCATCCTTTCTTTCTTTCTGCTTTCCTTCCTTCCTTTCTTTCTCTCTGCCTTTCTTCCTTCCTTCCTTTCTTTCGTTCTTCGTTCTTTCTTTCTTTCTTTGTGATGCGATCGGCATCTGTCTGCAGCCTTGGGGTGAACGTTTCATGTCAGATGAATGGCAATGTTTCTAATGAATGTTCTTGGTTTTTGTGTTGCCTGCATGTCTCCACAGAACATTACTGACCTCTGGGTGTAGTTGCAGCTTGAGAGGCACGTCTACAGTAGAGGATTGGCAGAAGATTTCTGTGCTTATATTGCTTTTATTCTTTCTTTCCTTTTCTTTTCTTTCTTTATTCCTTCCTAGCGTTACTTTCTCTCTTATCGCAAAGACAGGTCACGTATCGCTAAAATTGGCTTCATCTGAATTAAAAAAAACAACAACAACGAAAACATGTTAGATATAGGATTTCATATCTATATTGACAATCCGGATTTCATTCACTGGGCAGGAAAACAAATGTTCATTCTTTAAGAGTGTCTTCCATTTGGTAAGTCAGCCTCATGTCCTTGGGAACTGCACCCGGCTACCACCCGAGTTGTCTGTGTGTCTCCTCATTGTGCACTGCTCTCATCTCTTCTTCTTCTTCTGCGTTCGTGGGCTTCAACTCCCACGTTCACTCGTATATACGCGAGTGGGCTTTTTACGTGTATGACCGTTTTTATCCCGCCATGTAGGCAGCCATACTCCGCTTTCGGGGGTGTGCATGCTGGGTATGTTCTTGTTTCCATAACCCACCGAACGCTGACATGGATTACAGGATCTTTAACGTGCGTATTTGATCTTATGCTTGCATATACACACGAAGGGGGTTCAGGCACTGGCAGGTCTGCACACATGTTGACCTGGGAGATCGTAAAAATCTCCACCCTTTACCCACCAGGCGCCGTCACCGTGATTCGAACCCGGGACCCTCAGATCGAAAGTCCAACGCTTTAACCATTCGGCTATGGCGCCCGTCACTGCTCTCATCTGATTCCAGTCGTTTGAGTGTCTCTGCAGTTTACATGTCTGTTGGTTGACTGAAGGTTAATTGTCTGTCTTTTGCATGGTACACCACCCTCATGTGGCTGATATGTGCTTGTGTCCATATCCATCTGGTTGATTTTTGTTTTTTGTTTTGTTTTTGTCCGAGCGCACATCGGATACCCAATCGATTGAGTGTCTTTGTATTTTACGACTGTTGTCTGACTGATGCCCATTCGTTTGAGTGTCTTTTGTATTTGATAATGGTCTGAATGATACTTCATTGTCTGAGTGTCTTTGCATTATACATGACTGTCGTCTGATTGATACGTCATTGTCTGAGTGTCTTTGCATTTTACATGACTGTCGTCTGATTTGCATTTTGCATGACTGTCGTCTGATTTGCATTTTGCATGACTGTCGTCTGATTGATACGTCACTGTCTGAATGTCTTTGCATTTAACATGACCGTATATCTATTTAATACTCAGGGTAATGAGATGAACATCAATGAACAAAATCTTTTATTGGGGCATAGTCTTCTTCTTCTTTGTTTGTGGGCTGCAACTCCCACGTTCACTCGTATGTACACGAGATGGTTTTTACGTGTATAACCGTTTTTACCCCGCCATGTAGGCAGCCATCCTCCGTTTTCGGTTTTCGGGAGGGGGCGGGGGGGGGGGGGGGTGCATGCTGGGTATGTTCTTGTTTCCATAACCCACCGAACGCTGACATGGATTTCAGGATCTTTAACGTGCGTGTTTGATCTTCTTTCTTGCGTATACACACTAATGGGGTTCAGGCACAAACAGGTCTGCACATTTGTTGACCTTGGAGATCGGAAAAATCTCCACCCTTTACCCACCAGGGAGACAGTAAGACGATAACAAGAGGTCAACAGGGAGATAACGAAGCAGCGCAAGAAACATCACAAGAAATGAACGTACAAGAACAACTCAAGAAAGTTACAGAAAGCAGCGAAAGTTACAACCCTCACAATGATGAAGAAACACAACACAATAAAGACGAAAACACATGATAACACATTACGAATGATCAAAACAGGACGGCATTACGTGTAACCATGGAGAAAAATCCCTACATCAAAATACATGTCTCAGTAGTGGTGAGTCGTGCACCATATCTTTGATAAAAAAAAAAGCAACAACAACAAGAAAACAAACAAACAAACAAACAAAAAATCAAATCTGTCATAATAGCCATATCCTCGCAACGATGTTGTCAAATCCATGTTCTCTGCAATCAGCATGCCCGTAATCATTCTTGAAAGTCAATCTGGGCACAGTCAGGTTTTTCAAACTATAATAAACACGTGATATTTCCCGACGATTATAGGCAGCATAACAGACCTAATCTTCCTCCCGAACGTTGCTTTTCAAGTACGTGTCGGATTTAATGACACGGCTATAACTGTGCTGACGAGGTGCCTGATGGTCACTTTTCCATTGCATATGTCTCTGTCTGTTTTTGTGTCTGTTTAAGACTTTGTGTTTACAGTGCCGTCACACATACGGCAGACATTTAGTGAAAGTATCAATTTCTGTGTGTGTATCCATTTCTTGGTGTGTTTTATCTTTCATTGAAATGTCGGCACACGGAAATCATTGTGTTGTTCTGTGGATGAAGTGTCTTCACTTGTTTATATGTCACTTTTCTTTATCAGCAAACGTGTTAACAGTTACTCGATTGGAACGTATGACACACTTCTTGACTGTCTTGCAGCTTCGCTAATGTCTGTCTGTTTCTTCTCCGTGGCTCTGTCTGACTGCCAGTCTGTCTGTCTGTCTGACTCTCTCAGTGTCAACGTCTCTGTCGCTCTGTTATCCCCCCCCCGCCCCCCGCATCTTCTTTCTTTCTCTTTTTTGTTCTTGTTTTGTTTGTTTTTTGCTTTTTTGTTTGGTGTGTGTGTGTGTGTGTGTGTGTGTGTGTGTGTGTGTGTGTGTGTGTGTGTGTGTGTGTGTGTGTGTGTGTGTGTGTGTGTGTGTGTGTGTGTGTGTGTGTGTGTGTGTGATCAAAACCAAAAATACAACAGTCTGGTGCGATGTTCCAATAACGTTTTATGTCTGATGACTTCAAGACCTGCTTCTGTTTTGATTGTCCTCATGTACCCAAACCCATCGTTCGCAATTAGACTTGCCCCTTAGCATTTGTTCTCGGGCACCCCTGCTAAATATTTCACACACATAAAAACCAAAAAACCAAACCAAAACAAGCAAACCAACAAACCGTTGAAAAGGAGAAGTTGAACTTTTCCTGATGCAACCAATCGGAGAAAGCCTTGAAAAACAGAAGAGCGACGATTTACGGTCGTACGACTTGTTTCCTCTATAATACACACGTTGAGCTGGGTCGTTCGCGGTTAGGGCTACCTACCCTACTGACAGTCCAGTGACGCAGTCATTCTGGTAATTCGTCCGGTTCTTCTTCTCATTCTGGTTCGTGCAGTCTACATATTTCCCCAACAAAGTCTCTCCCAGGTTCAGCTTCCTTGTTACGTTGACCATAACATCGTGTCTGCAGGATCACAGCCATGGTGGTAGCATTTTCTGAACTCATCTGCCTATCTGTCTGTTTGTCTGCTGCCTGTCTGTCTGTTTGCGTGTCAGTGTGTACAGCAGAGAGATGTGCGCTCACGTCAATTGATATCCAATAGTTGGTAGATGAATTCTCTCTCTCTGTGTGTGTGTGTGTGTGTGTGTGTGTGTGTGTGTGTGTGTGTGTGTCTGTCTTTCTCTGTCTTTCTGTCTGTGCCTGTCTGTCTGTCTGCCTATCTCTCCCTCTCTCTTTGGTTTGCTGTGATGATGCTCACATCAACATACGAACGATGGTTAGGACGACAATTTTTGTTTTGTTTTCTTTTCTGACTTTGGGCAACTTGAGTGGGACCGCCGCTATGGGAATATCTTTTTTCACCAAACTGCGAAACAGAAAATTGAATCGTGACATTTTGTTCGGGTCTTATTCTCCCTCTGCCCGCTTCCTCGTCCACCGCCCATTGTGTATGCATTTACTTTTTTGGGGGGTGAATATTCATGAGGTCTTTCTGTGCACTACTCGTTGATCACAATTCACGAGATCTGTCTGCGCATGACCGTGAAAGACTGTCTCCTCTTAAAGCTGCAGGAGTTACTTCACCCTGTTGGGGTTCAGCACAGCTGATACACAGCTGTCACACGGCGGCGTTCGCACTCCGTCCATCTGCAAGTTTTGTTTCTTTATTTTACTTTAATATATATATATATATATGTATGTATTTTATATAGCGCTGAATCTTGTGCAGAGACAAACCAAAGCACTTTCGCACGCATGCATAACCTTAAAACTGGAGAAACTGATGACAAGGAAGAGGCAGGGAAGGGAGGCTATTTTCGGAAGCGGAGGGTTTTAACCCTTTCACCGCCGGTCAATTTAGAGTACAAAATTCCCCTGTGGTATAAACACAGAAAAGACAGTGGCTAAGAATAGCTGGGGATTCCCTGTGAGATGTATAGAAAATATGGCCTATCCTTCCACCGAACATTAAGAACAGTAGGTTCATGGATAACAGACCAATGAATGGTCACCTTTCAGTGACATGGGTCCTCTACCGCGCCTGTGCATAAATGCGTGTTTGGCGGTGAAAGGGTTAAGGCCAGACATGAAAGAGCTGAGTGTGGAGACTTGATGAAGCGAAAGAGGAAGTTCATTCCAATTGCAAGGTCCAGAGACAGAGAAAGAACGGCGGCCAACCGCGTTAACATAGCGGATCCGAAGCCGATCGTAGAGAGCGAGATGGAGTGTAGAGGTGAAGGCAGCCGCAGAGATAGGAAGGGGCAGTTTTGTAAATAAATTTGATAACATAGAGTGCTGATAATTCTGTGTGAGACAGGGAGGCAGTGGAGATGTTACAAAAGAGGAGTGATGTGCTCAGATCTTTTCTTTGTATGCGCTGAAGGGACTGAATGGATGAAGCAGGCAAACCAGACAATAGAGAGTTACAGCAGTCAAGGCGAGAGAGAATGAGAGAAACGACAAGTCTAGATGTTGCGTCAATGGACAGATATTTCCGGATGGAACTGATGCGCCGCAATTGACAGTAGCAGGATTGACATGTCTGACTGATAAAGTTTTGCATGGACAGTGTGTTGTCAAGGACAACGCCGAGGTTCCTGACTGAACTGGAAAGAGGGATGGAAATGCTTCCAAGTTTGATTGTGTCAGTTGTGATGGAAGAGAGTTTTTGTTTAGTTCCTATGATCATTGCCTCAGTTTTGTCCGCGTTCAATTGTTACTTATTTAGAGCCAGTTTTGAATGTCCAGGAAGCAGTTCGATGTTTCTTGCAAGAGCGACGACAGTTTATATACGACAGTTTATATATATATATATATATATATATATATATATATGTATGTATATATATAATCAGTTTCATTTAGTTGAATTTTTTTCCGTTTTGCATTTCCAAGATCGCGGCGTAGGTGCTCTCTCTCTCTCTCTTTCTCTCTCTATTTGTATCTATATATACATATCTATAAATGTATACATAGACAGATATATAGACATATTTACGCACACACACACACACACACACACACACACACATATATATACATATATATATATATATATATATATATATATACATATACATACATACATACATACATATGTCTAAGCATTATACAGATATATAAAACACACCGCTATGTGTATCCGGCTTTTCCCAGTGATTGGCTCTGGGCATTGAGAGTCCCAACCGGAGCCATCGAGATTGAAGCGTATTGTTGATGGTGTACGAAATCTGATTGAACATGAGTGATCTTTTCCTGGAAAAAGACTTCCCTTTGGGAGCAGCGTCTGATTGAACATGATTGATCTTTCAAGGGAGGGGTTTTCCCTGTTGGGGAAAAAAAAGAATCGGTGGACGATTTTAAGTGCATATTTGAAGTTAGTGGACTGGCAAAGTTTCTTGAACAAGTATTTTTTTCCTTTTCCCGATCTTTCCATCTTTCTTTCTTTCTTTCCATCTCTCTCGTTCCGCCATATTTACTCTCTTGCTTGCTCTATGTGTATTGTATTGTATTGCTATTTTCGTCACAACAGATTTCTCTGTGTGAAATTCGGGCAGCTCTCCCCAGGGAGAGCGCGTCGCTACACTGAGAGTGCCTCCCTTGCTTTTTTTTCTTTCCTTTTTGAATGTTTTTTTTTTTTCTGCCTGCAGTTTGTTTTCCTATCGAAGTGAATTTTTGACTCACTTGTGTAAACAAAGCGAGCCTGTGTGTTAATCCGGTGTTCGGTTCTCTCTCTGTCTGTCTATCTGTCTGTCTCTATGTATGCCTGTGTATCCGTAGTAAACTTTAACATTGCCATTGTCTCTGGAAATACTTTGTCCGTCAATACCAACTCTGGCTTAAAAATCGTAGGAAAGAAATTCTTCACAGTCATACCAATAAGAGTTTGTAAGTCTGCCGAATTAAGCCGTGATTTCCGTATCATTAACGGTTTATTTCGTTGAGGCCATTTTCGGGACTCCGAAAACATCATAAAACAACATTCCAGTTGCAGTGACGTCACTCAGTGAGATTTTCTTGTTCGCAATTAAATGGAAAGAAATATAAATTCTGGACAGAACACATACAGTGACACAGTGAGAGAGAGAGATAGAGAGAGAGAGAGGGGGGGGCGGGGGAGTGGGGGGCGGGGGCGTTTGTAT
Organism: Babylonia areolata; assembly: GCF_041734735.1. NCBI lineage: Eukaryota > Metazoa > Mollusca > Gastropoda > Neogastropoda > Buccinidae > Babylonia > Babylonia areolata. The sequence goes on along the minus strand of NC_134888.1, from coordinate 28,493,040 downwards.
GTTTGATACATCAGTCCTATGGACTCGTCAGATATCAAGACTCAACGTGCACTCCCCCCTCGCCCCCCCCCCCCCCCCCCATCTCCTGCACTGTGATGGTAAATAACACAACAGTGACATGTGGTGTGGCTATGTTCCTGTCGCTTCCTTCTCCTCCTCCTCCTTCCCCATTCCATGTATTTTTTTTTTCTGTATGGATGAATATTCACGGGGATATTTCTGTGCACTATTCCGCCTATCACTATTCACGGGATGCGTCTGTGCGTGACAATGAAACACCGTTCTGTTCTTTCAGCTTGCAGCAGAAGTCTCTCATGTCTCTGCCAGGATTGAATGGCTGACAGCTGAAGTCAACTGTCACAGAACGACGTCCAGGGAGGGAATTTAATTTTTTTTTTTTTTAAGAAATAGAGACTAGGAGACGGTGATGTGTGGACACAAAGAGAGAGAGAGAGAGGTGGGGCTGGTTGACACACACTCACACACACACGCACACACACGCACGCACGAACACGCACGCACACACACATACGCATGACGACAAACACGCAAACACACACACACACACACACACACACACACGTAAGCACTGCAGCTGAGGTTCAAAAATACATGCGTAGTTCTGACACCAAAAGAGAACAAGATTAAGTCCCAGGAGAATGGTTTTAATTCCAGATTCTGAACCACTTCCATGACTAACAATGCACAACAATCACCAACCTCGTATGTGCACAAATAGGCGAACTCATAGAATAATCAGTTTACACTTACATAAAGACCTACATGTACATATACAGTTACAATATGCAGCAGACGAAAATGATATTTACATATATGTGCTCGGATGGCCACGTGCCGTGAACGATGGTAACGATCCGTCATCCAAACTAAACTGTAGCGGTCACAAAAAAAGGAAAGAAAGAAAGAAAGAAAAAACAAACCGAAAATAAAAGAAGTAAAACTAAAAGCTACATCAGCATCAAATAATTTCCTGGTCTGGCTTTTGCAGCCACAAAGGCATCTCAAACACTCTATCCATCCCCCCCCCCCTCCACAGCTACGAACCCTTGAACAGTACAAACACACCAGAACTGGGCACCCTTGGAAACCCAAATGCTCGCGTAAGTACCCCTGGCATCATCTAAGGGCATGATTTCATTTCGAGCGAAGAAAAACCCAGAGTGAAGATTTCACCCGGTGTCCCGTGTCAAGCACCACCTGCAAACGGCGTCTCCGCTGTCTGGGACTTCTGTCTTCTGAGGTCCTCCCCCGCATCGGTGGAGTGATGGCCTAGAGGTAACGCGTCCGCCTCGGAAGCGAGAGAATCTGAGCGTGCTGGTTCGAATCACGGCTCAGCCGCCGATATTTTCTCCCCCTCCACTAGACCTTGAGTGGTGGTCTGGACGCTAGTCATTCGGATGAGACGATAAACCGAGGTCCCATGTGCAGCATGCACTTAGCGCACGTAAAAGAACCCACGGCAACAAAAGGGTTGTTCCTGGCAAAATTCTGTAGAAAAAATCCACTTTGATGGGAAAAACAAATAAAACTGCAAGCAGGAAAATATACTAAAAAAAAAAATAAATAAAAAAGGGTGGCGCTGTATTATAGCGACACGCTCTCCCTGGGGAGAGCAACCCGAATTTCACACAGAGAAATCTGTTGTGATAAAAAGAAATACAAATACAAAATACAAATACAACATGAACTGCATGCTGAACCGTGAATTGGGCACCTGCAGGCCGGGGGAGGGAAGGGACGGCCCGAGATGGACTGAGAGACCTCAGGCCTCAGACCTGTGGGCAGGAGAAGGGTTAACAGCGGCTGGATGGCCAAGGGCCGCGGAGCAGTCAGTGAATCATTGACGACGTCAGGTCCTCGTGCATCATCCAACGGCACGCTAGCATCCCAGTCGAAGTAAGTATGGAAGTAGGTCTTGTGATGATTGTCATAAATCGAATATTTGTTTAAAGCTGAGTGTTTTATTTATTCGTTTATTTGTTTATTTATTCATTTATTTATATTACAAATATTATTATTACAATTATCATTATTATCACTCTGGTTATGATTATGATGATGATGATGATTTTCATTATCATATTTATCATCATCATTATCTTTATTATTATTTTAAAAATCATTTATCATTATCATTATTATTGCCATCATTACTATTATCCTTATTATCCTTATTATCATTATCACTATTATCATAGTTCTTCTTCTTATTATTATTATCATTGTTGTTGTTCTTATTATTATCATTATTATTATCGTTTTTCATATTGTCTTCATGAAAGTGAAACGCATCATTTGCAATCAGAAAAAAAAGACATAATTCATTGTTCCAACATTGTCTCCACATAATCACGACAGAAAACAAAATGATGGAGCTTGTGTCAAAGCAACAGCAAGTGACGTATGACACATATAGACAGTTTCTCACTTCACTATGACACATATAGACAGGTCCCTCATCAGTTCCTCAGACTAGTCGGTCATGAATCAAAATATATCTGTCCATTTAATGTACAGTTTTTCTCACGTGCAGACGGACAGAGCGACAGACATGGATCAAAGCTGGCGAGAGGTAGGGGAATGACACAGACACACACAGCAAAATGCAAACTGTACACCCACTTGGCACATCGGCCTGTAGCTCGTTTTCCCTGCCAACAACCAGGGCTGGGCTGGGGGGTGAGGGTGGGGGTGAGGGGGTCCATCCAAACCAATCGACCCAACAACGTTAAAAGCACATGGAGGAAAAAAAAAACTCGCCTCTCCTCTCTTTGGCAATCTAAAACACGCGAACTTTACATAGTCCAGCTTGACTAACAAAACAAACCATCGACCAGTGAACCCCTCGCCTGTTGTTGAGTAAGCCTGCCAGTGAAAAGCTCCCGCCTTCATGACCTAAAACTGAGCTGGCATGTAAGGATATCAGTCTTCGATTTTTGTTCTTCTTGTATTCTTACGTCCGTCTCTCCCTGGCTTTGGGGAATGCCATATTTTGTATGATAGTCCTGTCCGACTATGACCACCAGAAGAGCAGAGGTGGCATCTGCTGCTCTGACATTCTGGGCTAGAATTAGATTACAGTGGAAAGTGTCTTGCCCATGTTACATCCACACTATCTCGGCCAAGGGGTGTTTTGGACAGTCGGGTGTTGGTATGGTTCCTAAAGGCCAACTAGCCTCCAAGGCTGCAGCGCTAAGAGCCAATGCAATCCTGCCTGCTAATTTCAGAGTCACAGTCCTTCACAAAAGACAAAGCTGTAAATGACTTCCCATTGCTGCAGAAAAAAAAACAAACCGTTGATCATACACCGCTGACTTTGCTGTTGGTCCAACTGCGAGCTTATGTCAATTTGCGATATAAACCGAACGTTGGGCATTATTATTTTTTTATTTTTTGCACAGCAAGACCAACGAGAGCACACACACAAACTACGCAGAGTAGTAAAAGAGATCACAGATGGTGCCACACTGATCTCATTGAACAAACGTTCAGCCGACAAGGGGTTAAAGGCCTGGTTTGCATCCACCTAAGTTTTGTTGACTTTTTTTTTTTTTTTTTTTTTTAAAGGAAACATGTCAGTTAAGATTACATTGTATCACTATCATGCTGTCTACAACAACAACAACAATAACAACAACAATAACAATAATAATAATAATAATGGTGGTGATGATGATGATGATGATGATAACAACAACAATAATAATGATAGTGATAATGATAATGACAACAAACATACAAACAAATATACACACACCAACACATAAGTAAATGCGAGACGGGGACAGGGGATATGTGTAACAACGGATCGTCAACAACGTGTGATACACCCATCTGTAGTCAGGTTAGAAAGCAAGCAAAAAGCACGATATGATAATCATAGAAGATTTAACAGTAGTATGAAATCCCGGTACCTGGATTTCTGAATTCAGCACAGACAGAGACAGACAGACAGACAGACACACACACACACACACACACACACACACACACACACACACACACACACACACACACGTATCCTATATAACAGCGTGGTAATGACAATCGACACTAACTTCCATTTCACAAGTTTATCTACAATGTAAACAACGTGAATGGAGCGTGTAAGTATTCTTTCACGATTTGTTTGAACACCGATCTCTACTTATCTTATCAATATGTGTGTGTGTGTGTGTGTGTGTGTGTGTGTGTGTGTGTGTGTGTGTGTGTGTGTGTGTGTGTGTGTGTATGAAGGAAGGATTTAGAAATCAGTTCCCAATGAGCGGAAACGTAGAGCAGACGAAGAGTGGACAGAATCAGTTCAGGACCACACAAAAGCACTGACAGACAACGCTCTGAGGCAAGGAACAGTGACAATAAAACCCGCTTTGTTCCAGTTCCACAGTCACACTGTGACATTTCGGAGTCAACAAATTCAACTTCTTATTCACAGAAACAGCCATATGTTGGTTCGACAAATCAAACAAATTCAGCGTCTTGCTCACAGAAACAGACGCGTGTTGTTGGTACGACAAATCAAACAAATTCATCTTCTTGCTCACAGAAACAGACACAAGTTGGTACGACAAATTAAACAAAGTCAACTTCTTGTTCACAGGAGCAGACCTTTTTTGGGGTTCGGCTGATTCAACAAATTCAACTTCTTGCTCACAGAACCAAACACATTTTGGTGCGACAAATGAAACAAATCAACTTCTTGCTCACAGAACCAAACACATTTTGGTGCGACAAATGAAACAAATTCAACTTCTTGCTCACAGAACCAAACACATTTTGGTGCGACAAATGAAACAAATTCAACTTCTTGCTCACAGAACCAAACACATTTTGGTGCGACAAATGAAACAAATTCAACTTCTTGCTCACAGAACCAAACACATTTTGGTACGCACACGCAATCGTCCACTGTCACATTACGTGGTAAGATATCTCAGGAAAGTACTATGACTGCAACTACTGCTACAACTACTATTACTACTGCCCCTACTACAACCACTACTGCACGCACACACACACACACACACACACACACACACACACACACACACACACACACACACACACACACACACACACATATTTTCTAAAACCACAAATGTGGATAGAGGTTAAGCAAAAGAACAAACACACACACACACACACACACACACACACACACACACACACACACACACACACACACACACACACACACACACACACACACACACACACACACACACACACACGTGCACCTGTGCGCATACGCGCACACAGTGTATTCATCATCATCAAAAGCAATGCAGTAATGTAACAGCAACAGCACAGCAACAACAGCAACTACATCAGAGCAGTGATAACGTGGTCACAGGATGGTGCTAATTCAAAACAATTTATTACACATAAATTATCCCTAGACGGACAACTCCGAAACTATGTACCTCTCTGTCTGTCTGTCTCTCTGTCTGTCTGACCACATATTGTGAACCTTCCCAACTGCTCTTGTTTGTAAGAATGCCCAGACACATTCTGTCAACGGTCGAACATTCAGAGTCGCTGGTGGTTTGTATAAAGAAGTCTAGAAATGTCAATAGGCACTTGCCCTTAAAGAAAGAAAGAAAGAAAGTAAGAAAGAAAGAATCGAAAAAAAAGAAAGAAAGAAAAAAGAACGACTTTACTTTTACCATGGAAACAGCTCTGTTGACCTAAAGGCCACAGCCAACAAGCATTGTCCGTCTTCACATATTTAGCGTCGGGCAAGGACTCTTTTCCTGCCCCCTGATATCTGGGCGATCAATGGTCGTATTGATCTGAGATCCCGTTGATAGACAAAGGGAATGATGCTCAGCTTTGAGCAACGCACCGTTTTCGGGGTTCGTGTTTAATCGACAAAAGAAGATTTCCAAAGTCTGGTCATTTATTCCCTGGGACTTTCTTCAGACTTTTTTTTTGTTTTTGTTTTTTTTTGGGGGGGAGGGGGGGGTGTAGGGGGCGTTGGGGTGGGGAGGAAGCGGGTTGGGCTGGGTATGAGACAGGAAGATATACAGGCATTGAGCAAGTGAAAAGTTGCTGAGCTGTTTGCCAAGTGCAGCAGTGAATTCACAGCCTTCTACTGTGGGTCATATTGACAGAAATTATCCATCTCCTCCCCACCCAATAAAAAGAAATAACAGCATTGCGAGGTTTCAATTACAAGTTGGCTTGACAGTGTCACTATATCCACGTATCTTGTTGTGGCAGCGTGGCTTTTTGGACTGGGTTATTTCCTGAGACCTTGTGAAATGGAAAGATCAAGTTGAGGGACATGTATTGGACAGACGTGTAAAATTTGAGGACAGTGTTCTTCGTCCATTCAGGAACACAGCACAAAGAGGGCCTCCTTCCTGTCTGTGGATTCGTTTTTCGAAGACTATAGCAGATAATTCCAGATCCTTTCTTTCTTTCTTTCTTTCTTTCCTCTCTTTCGACACACATACACATTTACTATCACTCTCGCATATTCGTTCTCTCATTCTCACTCGAAAGCTATGTGATTTGTAATACAAAACAGTCATAGATTACATATTTCAAAGCAACAACATAATTGATACGGCAATATCGTCACACTAGATTGATGTGTGTGTGTGTGTGTGTGTGTGTGTGTGTGTGTGTGTGTGTGTGTGTGTGTGTGTGTGTGTGTGTGTGTGTGTGTGTGTGTGTGTGTGTGTGTGTATGTGTTAGACAGACAGACAGACAGACAGACCGACCGACCGACCGACCTAGACAATATCAAATATCTACATTTCAAACTTACTTATTTCTGAAAAGTGATTCCACGTGATGTCTAATTCAGTTTACACGCTCTCACACACATCTCTGAAGTGATATACATACATTACCGCTGAATTAACCGTCCATTTTACAAATACTGACATCGATATGCATTTGCCTCTCCAAAGATATGCTGTTTTGTACAAATATTGTGCAACGTTCTTTAAGCAAAACTTGTTTCAAAGTTTTAATGATTCCAGTTTCAGTGATGGCGCATGTTTGAACTGATCAGTAAATGTGAAACACGCAATGAATACTTTTGTCGAGAAACTGAAGGCGTACAAATAAACTTAAAGTGGAAACAAACATGTAAAGCATCTTTCAAGAGACATTGATGACAGCAATGGTAATGAAAACGGTGATTTTGATGATTACGAAGACGACGACGACGACGACG
>NC_134888.1:28475830-28480830 GCF_041734735.1 Babylonia areolata | reverse complement strand
CAGATACGGTGGGAGCGGGATTCGAACTAGAACCCTGATGGACACTGTACTGGTAAATAAGCGTCTTTACCATTCTGCCACTTTCCTCCCGAACCACTGACATTGAGTAGTGCAACGGCATACCACAGATACATCATTTCATGAACTATGCACTCGCAAACATCTACAATAAGAGAGAGAGAGAGAGAGAGAGAGAGAGAGAGAGAGAGAGAGAGAGAGAGAAGTGCAACGGCATAACACAGATACATAATCTCATGAACTATGCATACGCGCAAACATCTACAATAAGACACACACACACACACACACACACACACACACACACAGACAGACAGACAGACAGACAGAGACAGAGACGGAGAGTAGTGCAACGGCATAACAGAAAAATAATCTCATGAACGATGCACGCGCAAACATCTACAATGAGAGAGAGAGAGAGAGAGAGAGAGAGAGAGAGAGAGAGAGAGAGAGAGAGAGAGAGAGAGAAGACAGAGACAGAGAGAGTGAGTGAGTGAGAGAGAAAGAGACAGAGACAGACAGAGACACAGGTAGAAACAGATAGACAGACAGACAGATTTCCAATGCCAACACAGATCACGAACGAAACCTGACGAGAAAGACGAATAATCACCCGCCCCCGTAGAAGTTTATGCATAAAAAATTACTCCACCTCCATCTTATCCCCTGTGCACTTTATACAGTCTGCTTTAGCAACGTTCCCCCAGACTGTGAATTTAAAAACAACACAGCACGAATTAGGTGCTATACACGCGGCAAGATTACCAGTACCAGGAGCTAATTTGACACCATGATTGGTTGGTTCACATCTGGTGCCAGAGCCAACTCAGATAATAACAGCATTTATCATGCACTGTCAGCTCTGTTGCTCAATGCAGGCGCTAATCGACACCTACTTTAACGCGAGACCGAGACGCCCTTTGTGAAATGATATGTTGGAAGTGTGAATTACTTTCGAGAGAACAAAAAAATCAGTCAGGCTCAACTGTGAAATGTCAGACTTACGAAACCAAAGATCCATCTTCAGAGTTAGCTGTGTTCTGTTCCTTGTGTGGTTTTGAGTGGGGGGAAGCACGAGCAGAATTTGTCTAGCAACACAGATCTGGATGGTTTTTAACCGACTCAGAAACAAACGAGGTGTCTTGTTGATTTAGGTTTATTATGTCTATCATCTGGACGTTCGTGCTGGGAAGTGTATTGCAACGTATTGTATACCATAAAAGCCCTGAATGTACATCATGTACAAACAGTGGTTTTTTACCATAATGTACAAGGTGGACGTTTAACTTTTCCAGGCTTTGTTAATTTTCTTCTTTTAATGGACTCCTCTTCAGTCTTTAATTTGTCAAGTAGTTGTGTTTTTTGTTTTGTTTTTAACTGGGAAAACATTTCCAGGTTCGTATGAATAAACGCGCAGTTTTGCAAACAAGGTTAATATCGAATACAGTTTTAGATATAAAAAATATAGTCAACATTCTAGATATGAAGTCCACGATTATTGACTAAATCAGTTGGGACTGATATTTCTTCGTCCCCAAACATTTTGTTTTATGTTATTTATTTATCTATTTTTGTTTGTTTGTGTTTTTTGTTGTTGGTGGTGTTGTTTTATTTATTTATTTATTTATTTTCATTTATTTTATTAAAAATTTATAAAAAAATAATTCTCTTTTTTTTCTCAAGGCCTGACTAAGCGCGTTGGGTTACGCTGCTGGTCAGGCATCTGCTTGGCAGATGTGGTGTAGCGTATATGGATTTGTCCGAACGCAGTGACGCCTCCTTGAGCTACTGATACTGATACTGCTTCTGACATGTTTACCCTCTCTTCTACGTAATCATACTGCTCGTATCTGAAGACGATATGCGAGACTATCGATGACAGATTGCTGTTTGGTCGAGACAGTTTATAACATATTCCGATTAGGACGAGGCAGTCTATAACATATTCCGATTAGGACGAGACAGTCTATAACATATTCCGATTAGGACGAGACAGTCTGTAACATATTCCGATTAGGACGAGACAGTCTGTAACATTCCGATTAGGACGAGACAGTCTATAACATTCCGATTAGGACGAGACAGTCTATAACATATTCCGATTAGGACGAGACAGTCTGTAACATTCCGATTAGGACGAGACAGTCTATAACATTCCGATTAGGACGAGACAGTCTGTAACATTCCGATTAGGACGAGACAGTCTGTAACATTCCGATTAGGACGAGACAGTCTATAACATTCCGATTAGGACGAGACAGTCTATAACATATTCCGATTAGGACGAGACAGTCTATAACATATTCCGATTAGGACGAGACAGTCTATAACATATTCCGATTAGGACGAGACAGCCAGTGATACATTCCGATTTTGTGCCCTGTCTTGATACAACCCTGCCTCCGATACTGAATGAAACTTGATGCTGAGGACATACTCGTTCATTGTCATTCATGCTGAGGACAGCCTCGTTCATTGTCATTCATGCTGAGGACAGCCTCGTTCACTGTCATTCATGCTGAGGACAGCCTCGTTCATTGTCACTTATGCTGAGGACAGCCTCATTCATTGTCATTCATGCTGAGGACAGCCTCGTTCATTGTCATTCATGCTGAGGACAGCCTCGTTCACTGTCATTCATGCTGAGGACAGCCTCGTTCATTGTCACTGATGCTGAGGACAGCCTCATTCATTGTCATTCATGCTGAGGACAGCCTCGTTCACTGTCATTCATGCTGAGGACAGCCTCGTTCATTGTCATTCATGCTGAGGACAGCCTCATTCATTGTCATTCATGCTGTTCAATGTCATTCATGCTGAGGACAGCCTCGTTCACTGTCATTCATGCTGAGGACAGCCTCGTTCACTGATTCATGCTGAGGACAGCCTCGTTCACTGTCATTCATGCTGTTCAATGTCATTCATGCTGAGGACAGCCTCGTTCACTGTCATTCATGCTGAGGACAGCCTCGTTCATTGTCATTCATGCCGAGGACAGCCTCGTTCATTGTCATTCATGCTGAGGACAGCCTCGTTCACTGTCATTCATGCTGTTCACTGTCATTCATGCTGAGGACAGCCTCGTTCATTGTCATTCATGCTGATGACAGCCTCGTTCATTGTCATTCATGCTGAGGACAGCCTCGTTCACTGTCATTCATGCTGAGGACAGCCTCGTTCACTGTCATTCATGCTGAGGACAGCCTCGTTCACTGTCATTCACATGCAGACAGACGGACGGTGCGCGTGATTACCAGCAATCTGCTCGTCACTAAACTTCATGTGACTGTTCAGTCTCTCTCTGAGCTGTAATACATATCTGCAGTTAAACCAAGCGGTGGCTGAGAGAGAGAGAGAGAGAGGGGGGAGAGAGGAAAGGAGACAGAGAGAAGGAGAGAGAGAGGGGGAGAGGGAGAGAGAGGGGGTAAGAGAGAGAAGAGAGGAAGGAGAGAGAGAGAGAGGGAGAGAGAGGGGAGAGAGAGAGAGAGAGAGAGAGAGAGGGGGGAAGAGAGAGAGAGAGGAAAGGAGAGAGAGAGAGAGAGAGAGAGAGAGAGAGAGAGAGAGAGAGAGAGAGAGGATGGTTTCGCAGTCATTACCGTGATCAAAGACATTAACAAGATGTCAAAGCTGAAGGTATCTATCATCCATCCTTTCCTGAAGCAGGTTCACCCAGTCAGTCACTGTGAACAGCTCCCAACACTGTCCTTCCTTGTCGACAGTGCGTTGCTGATCGTGGAAGTGGGCAGTGCTGGCAACGCTTCAGCAATCCAGAACGATAAATCTAAGACGCATTTCCCATTTTATTTATAACTTCAGCTTGATCTGTCTTTATATTTGATCTCTTGGTTCAGTCTTCGTCATGTTTTCTGTGCGTTGAACTGGGCTGTTGGCTGAGATGTTTGGGGTTTTATATGGGGTGAATGACGAGCCTCTGGATTCACAATGTCCAGCTGGATGAAAAAAAGTGTTGTATTGTATTGTATTGTATTGTATTGTGCACTGTATTGTATTGTATTGTACTGTATTGCATTGCATTGTGTTCTATCGTATTGTGTCGTACTATACTGCATTGCATTGTATTGTACTGCATTGCATAGTATTGTATTACTTGCGTAACAATCCTCATCACGTTTCTTTGCTTTATAACCACTCTGTTACAGTTTTAAGTGATGGCAAGACATGCCGAAAACAAACATTCAGAAGTACCGGACATGACTGATTCCAGCAACCAAACTACATTCAGTCATATCCATGGATATCATACCTTTCTGACGTAAGTCAGGGACTTGAACACTGACAGGAGAAAACAATAATATTTCAATAACGATTATCCTGACGTGTATACGACGAGGATGTTTGGTGGATGGTTGGCAAGTAAAACAGATTACGATATATCAAAACATTTAGATTGGTGGGACGAAAAGGAATCGTTTTTATCGATACTTGCCGACCATCAAGGAACGACAGGTAAATGGTCAATGTTCGATCCAAACGTTTCTCAACTGAAATGACGTTGACAAAAAACTTGGTTGCAATTTAAGCGCTTAGAGTTTGGTCTCCGACCGAGGATAGGCGCTATGTAAGTATCCATATCAATCAATCAATCAATGAATCAATACGATAAATTCTGGTGCGTGTTGCTGCAGTGGTGATGTGTGTCAGTGAAGTAATACGAGACGACGATTCCGAGGCAAAATCTAGAACTGGAACCCCAAAAGAACATCTTCCCCTCCTTAAGGACTCTGGAGACAGGAGTACATAACCCCAGCAACCTTCAGTACCAGACTGCGAAGTTAATAAAGCCCGCATTTGATTGTCCGTTCTTCATCATCATTATCATTGTCCGTTCATCATTATCATCATCATCATCATATTATTATTATTATTATATGATTGCCCCGTGAAATGAATTGAAAACACGTATAACCCATGTTTTACATAAAGGATTGAATTTCTGACTCTTTGAACTATTATAAATAAAT
>NC_134888.1:28440830-28473330 GCF_041734735.1 Babylonia areolata | reverse complement strand
ATCAGAAACGTGACAAGGACGTACCTGCAGCATCTGGTCGAGATTTGGGTTCAGGGAGTTTTGCTCCACCATCATCAGCATCACCATCCTGAGCCGCACGATGTGGGAGGGGAGGCTGAGCAGCAGGAAGGTGAAGGACACAGCGAACAGCAGTCTGGTCACCTGGAAAAACAACGACAGCAGTTTGGTCACCTGGTAAAACAACGACAGCAGTTTGGTCACCTGGAAAAACAACGACAGCAGTTTGGTCACCTGGTAAAACAACGACAGCAGTTTGGTCACCTGGAAAAACAACGACAGCAGTTTGGTCACCTGGAAAAACGACAGCAATCACCTGGAAAAACAACGGCAACAGTTTGGTCACCTGGAAAAACGACAGCAATCACCTGGAAAAACAACGGCAACAGTTTGGTCACCTGGAAAAACAACGACAGCAGTTTGATCACCTGGTAAAACAACGACAGCAGTTTGGTCACCTGGTAAAACAACGACAGCAGTTTGGTCACCAGGAAAAACAACAACAGCAGTTTGGTCACCTGGTAAAACAACGACAGCAGTTTGGTCACCTGGTAAAAGAACGACAGCAGTTTGGTCACCTGGTAAAACAACGACAGCAGTTTGGTCACCAGGAAAAACAACGACAGCAGTTTAGTCACCTGGTAAAACAACGACAGCAGTTTGGTCACCAGGAAAAACAACAACAGCAGTTTGGTCACCTGGTAAAACAACGACAGCAGTTTGGTCACCAGGAAAAACAACAACAGCAGTTTAGTCACCTGGTAAAACAACGACAGCAGTTTAGTCACCAGGAAAAACAACAACAGCAGTTTAGTCACCTGGTAAAACAACGACAGCAGTTTAGTCACCTGGTAAAACAACGACAGCAGTTTAGTCACCTGGTAAAACAACGACAATAAAACACAACTTACTTCTCAACTTACTTACTCCTTCACTTGCTTGCTTACTTGCTTACTTAGTTATTTGCTTGCTTGCTCATTTACTGCCCGTTCTCAACGCTCGGTTAATACCAGAGACTAAAGTAATACAAGCTTACAGTTTGGCCAGAGCAGAATGAGAGCTGGATGAGTAACGGTTTCTCTACTACAATGGGAATTCATTTACAGCTTTGTCTTTTGTGAAGGACGATGTCTCTCAAAGGGCTCAAAGTTAGGCTTGTATTATAGATTGACACACGCTTACAGCTGGGCCAACAGCAAAGTGGAGAGCTTTAGGTAACAATGGTTTCTCCAGTAATTCATTTGCAGTTTTGTCTTTGGTGAAGGACCATGGCTCTCAAACTGGGAGGCAAGATTATACTGGCTCTTGTGGGCATAGCTAGCCTGTGGAGACCATCTCAACGCCAGCTGTCCTGAAGCCCTCTTGGCCGAGAGAGGGGGGTGTAACATGGGCAAGACACTCTCCAATCCACTCCAGTTCTAGCCCAGTAGCCGGGACAGTTGTTCCTTCCTTTACTGTTCTCTTGGTCATAGTCGGTCACGACTGCTTATCATACATATATACCCTACCAATCATGCCTCTGGCATGAAGAGCAGCAACAAGGAACCGCCACTCTCATCTGTTTTGTGCCAGTCTCTGAACGGTACCCCAGGTGTGCTTCAGGGTCTGAACGGTACCCCAGGTGTGCTTCAGGGTCTGAACGGTACCCCAGGTGTGCTACAGGGTCTGGAGATCTTCCTTCGCTGTTCTGCATCAGGTGTTATTTAGCCCTCTTCTCTTGCACCAAGCTTCTGGTGTCCAGTGAAGGGCTGTCCGGGTGATGTGACCTTACTCTCTTCGCGTGACGTGTCCCAGTCCATCTCCACTGCCTTCTCATGATGACGGCAAATAAACCAGAAAGAAAGCATCCCCTCCCGAACAAACAAACAAACAACAACAACACAAACACACACACACACACACACGTACGCGCGCGCGCGCATGCATACACACACATACATCCACCCACCCTGCCCCATCCACCCCACACAAAACAAGGTAGGAACAGACACAAACACAAACACACGCACGAAGGTACACACACACACACACACACACACACACACACACACACACGAACCTTTGCCTGGGGGCTGCTGGATCTTCTACCTGAAGCATTTTTCTTTCTGTTGAGGGCGCTGCTGTGCTGACCTTGACCTTGCGGGGAGGGGCGGCCATTGGGCGTGGAGGCGTCATGGGGGGTGCTGAGGGTGTGGTTGTTCAGTGTGGCGGCAGAGGATGTGGGTTTGCTTCCCTATGAAAAAACAACAACAGTGAAATTCTCTCTCTCTCTCTCTCTCTCTCTCTCTCTCTCTCTCTCTCTCTAAGGAAAAGAAAACATCCATCATCGGTCCAAATACTCATAAATCAATTGAAAATTAGCATGGGTTCTATGAGGAAAAAAGCATAGATAAATAGGAAGGGCTACATTTGGATGGTCAATCTCGACAATGTAATTATTTGATGTGTTCGTATTGATATGACGGGTTTTGATGTTGAGGCATGAATAATTATTTCAGGATTTATACGTATTTTAGTATGTGTTTGTATTGATATGATGTGTGTCGATGTTACATGCGTAAATATTTATTATATGATTTATCTGTACTTTGTTTTCTGTGTACTGTCCAAACATTGGAGACGAACGACTGAAAAAAGGCACATTACCCCCCTGTCACATGTACTTTAAGCTAATGACAAAGTGCCAAAGTGTCGCAAATCTCTCATTAGTTTATGTTGTTTTAGTTCTGTTTTTTAGTTTCTGTTCCATTTTTTATCTATTGTGCACCATTTTGTTATGATTGGTACCTACTATATCACCAGAGCTTTTCAGCTAATGACATTGAACATTTCAGTGTTCAGTGTTCTCTCTCTCTCTCTATGGATAGGTGTGTGTGTGTGTGTGTGTGTGTGTGTGTGTGTGTGTGTGTGTGTGTGTGTGTGTTTGTGTGTGTGTGTGTGTGTGTGTGTGTGTGTGTGTGAGAGAGAGAGAGAGAGAGAGAGAGAGAGAGAGAGAGAGAGAGAGAAGAAAAACCTCAGGCTGTGTTCCAGCTGAGTATATTTCATTCCTCTCATGCTTTTGCTCTGCACCTGATCACACACACACACGCCCCCCCTCCCTCACACACGTACACACACACACACACACCCATCCACCCACCCACCCACCTACCCACCCCACCCACTGATGTAAAACTAACCTACACGTAGCCTACATAATGACCAAAACAACAAGAACAATGGTGTTTATTTACTATCCAGACTAGTCCGCAAGGCCGAGGGGGTTTCCGTTCAACCCTCACCCCCACCTCACCCCCAGGAATGAAGTAGACTAGTCTTAAAATGTTCTTCGGTGTCTGCTGAACTCATTTGACATGCTCCTTCTTGGGCTCCTCCTTGGGAACATGTACAAATGAGTTCAGCAGACACCTAAGAATATTTTGAGACTAGTCTCCTTCATTCCAGGGTGGGGTGTGGGGGGTTGGTGCACAGTAACCCCCTCAGCCTAGCGGACAAGACAGAGAAAGGGGCGAGGGAAGCAAAGCAAGACACAGGGGAAGAGACAAAGACAAACAGATAGAGAGAAGGAAACAGGGACACACCCTCTCTCTCATCCTCTCTGTCTCTGTCTCTCTCTCTCCTTCAGATTAACCCCTACGACCCAACCCCCCGACCCCCGACCGCACCTAGACCCTTCCCCCCAACCCTCTCTCCCCTTCCCGTGTCTTTGATGAATGGCCTGAGGCCGATGTACAATGAACCCTTTGTCTTGTCTTGTCTCTGTCATTCAGATCAGGTGCACAGCAAGCCGGCGTTTTCAGTGCGCAATGTTTCTTTTCTTCACCCTCCATCACCATCACTAGAGTGAATTTTTTTAATTAAAAAAAAAAGAAGAAGAAACAAATTTTTAAAAAAAGTTCGTCACCTCGTGCGCCTCATTATGCTTTCACGTGTACAAGGAAACATGTATGTGGGCAGTCGGCTCACAGTTTGGGTCAAGATTGGACCCGGACAGCCTGGCGGGACACGGCCGTGATTTGCACGGAAGGTCTCCTTGCCTTGCCTCGCCTCGCCTTGCCTTGCCTTGCCTCGCCTCGCCTCGCCTCGCCTTGCTTTGCCTTGCCTCGCCTCGCCTTGCCTTGCCTTGCCTCGCCTCGCCTCGCCTCGCCTTGCCTTGCCTTGCCTCGCCTCGCCTCGCCTCGCCTTGCCTTGCCTTGTCTCGCCTTGTCTTTTCCTCGCCTTGCCTTGCCTCTCCTTGCCTTGCCTTGCCTCGCCTTGCCTTGCCTCGTCCTGCCTTGCCTTGCCTTGCCTTGCCTCGTCCTGCCTTGCCTTGCCTTGCCTCGTCCTGCCTCGTCTCGCCTTGCCTTGCCTTGCCTGGTCCGTGTCCACTGTGCTGGCAGTCTTGGACCATAATGTCACCAAGGGAGTGACCGTGTCAGTCATGAAGGTGCTGGATCTCTGATCTAGTGTTTACCAGTGATCAGCGTCTGAGTCACCGTGGCGACAGTATGCTTTGCAGTGTGTGTACAGACCTTTAGGACTGACTGACGCTTTAAGGTACTTGTCGAGACTGATGCTAAAGGTAACAAACAAAGCAGCGTATGTGCATATCTTGCATTGGTTGTCTTTTTAAGGTCGTGACCATACTGATGCAGACAGTAACATACATTGCATCGTGTATACATAACTTTAGTCTTGACTGGCGTTTCAAGGACGTGGCCATACTGATGCAGACGGTAACATACATTGCATCGTGTATACATACCTTTAGCCTAGACTGGCGTTTCAGGGATTTGACGAGACTGATGCAGATGGCGATCATGAAGAAGATGATGACAATAGAGGGCAGAGCCAGGGTGATGATCATGTCCATGTAGACTAAAATCTGAGGGAAGAAAGGAGTCAAGATCATCGTTTGTTTTCTTAATTAATCATGATAATGATTTCGTTGTTGTTGTTAAAGATGCAGTAATAGATTACGGGATCTTTTTCACATGTCTATTTCATCTCTGAATGTAGTGTACGGGCACTAGCAGGTCTGCACATCTGTTGACATGGAACATCGGGAAAATCTCCCCCCCCCTTCACACTCCTCAGGATTCAAACATAGGACTCTCAGCTTGGAGTCAAACGCTTAATTATGTCACTCGGCTGTTTCTCCCGTCGGGTCTTACTGGTAAACTGTCTTGGTTCCTTTACCACTGAGAACCAACAGCCCTTTACCAGTGAGACCCGACAGTCTTTACCAATGAGACCCGACAGGCCTTTACCAGTGAGACCCGACAGGCCTTTACCACTGAGACCCGACAGGCCTTTACCAATGAGACCCGACAGTCTTTACCAGTGAGACACGACAGGCCTTTAACAGTGAGACCCGACAGGCCTTTACCACTGAGACCCGACAGCCCTTTACCAGTGAGACCCGACAGGCCTTTACCACTGAGACCCGACATGCCTTTACCACTGAGACCCGACAGGCCTTTACCACTGAGACCCGACAGCCCTTTACCAGTGAGACCCGACAGGCCTTTACCACTGAGACAGGCCATTACCAGTGAGACCCGACAGGCCTTTACCAGAGAGACAGGCCTTTACCAGTGAGACCCGACAGCCCTTTACCAGTGAGACCCGACAGGCTTTTACCACTGAGATCCGACAGGCCTTACCAGTGAAACCCGACAGCCCTTTACCAGTGAGACCCGACAGGCCTTTACCACTGAGACAGGCCATTACCAGTGAGACCCGACAGGCCTTTACCAGTGAGACCCGACAGTGAGACCCGACAGCCCTTTACCAGTGAGACCCGACAGGCCTTTACCACTGAGACAGGCCTTTACCAGTGAGACCCGACAGCCCTTTACCAGTGAGACCCGACAGGCCTTTACCACTGAGACAGGCCTTTACCACTGAGACCCGACAGGCCTTTACCACTGAGACATGACAGGAGAAACAGCTGAGCAGTACTGACTAGAGGTTGTGTCTTGCTAAGTGAGCCGAAAGAGAATTTTCTATTCTGGTTGAAGCAGACAATAAAGTATTTTGAATTGAATTGAACTGATCACTGTCTTTAGGAGAAGAAAAAACAACAACAACAGCGAATAGTGGTTGCTAAGTTGCATTACATTGCATTGTATTGCATTGTCTTACTGTTTGTCACAACATATTTCTCTGTGTTATATTCTGGCTGCTCTTCCCAGGGGAGAGCGCTTTACATTTTTAACCTGTAGACTAGTCATTCGGATGAGACGATAAACCCAGGTCCCGTGTGCAGCATGCACTTAGCGCACGTAAAAGAACCCACGGCAAGAAAAGGGTTGTTCCTGGCAAAATTCTGTAGAAAAATCCACTGTGATAGGAAAAACAAATACAACTCCACGCAGAAAAAAACAACAAAAACATGGGTAGCGCTGTAGAGTAGCGACGCACTCTCCATGGGGGACAGCAGCCCGAATTTCACACAGAGAAATCTGTTGTGATAAAAAGAAATACAAATGTGAAATACAAATGCAAGTGTTGTTGTTCCGTTTCCATCATCAAGTGGATTTTCTTTTTCTACGTACGTTTGCCAGGCACAATCCATTTCGTTGCTGTGCGCTATTTGAAGACAGCAAAGGGCATGCTGCACATAGGACTTCCGTTTCTCCCCTCACTCGAAGGACTAGCACCCAGATCACACAAAGGTGTGGAAGAGGAGGGAGTTTAAAAACCCCAGGACTCGAACCCGCTATCACTCGCTTTGCAGTCGGGTGGATCACCGCGAGGCCAGTGCTGCGGCACTGTTCACCTCGAAGACGTGACGATTGAGGAGCGGCAGCCTTCCCCTTTATCAGTGCGCCAAGTGCGTGCTGCACACGGGACCTCGTTTTTGACTCACTTGTGTAAACAAAGTGAGTCTCTGTTTTAACCCGGTGTTCGGTTGTCTGTGTGTGTACTGTTGTGTGTGTGTGTGTGTGTGTGTGTCCGTGGTAAACTTTAACATTGACATTTTCTCTGCAACTACTTTGTCAGTTGACACCAAATTTGGCATAAAAATAGGAAAAATTCAGTTCTTTCCAGTCATCTTGCTTAAAACAATACTGCACCTCTGGGATGGGCACACAAAAAATAAAGAATGAAGCCTAATTATATGCAAACTACATTTACTGTTATATTTATATTTTTTGTATTCTCTAAACTTGGCACTTTGATCTGATATTCTGACCCAACAACAAGAGCAGTCATAATTATCATTTTTTGTTCAAACAGGAACTTCTTTTGCTAAGCATGGAAGTTTTATTTATTTTGCAAACGTTTTGGTGCAGAGTGTCAAAAAAGGGAAATGACTCTGTAATTAATGTTAGGGGAGTTAATTTGCTTTAAACTGATCTTTCTCATCTTAAACATTACATTTTGAAATTATACTCAATACATAAAAAGCTTGGATTTTTTTTAAAGTGTATCACAAGTGAGTCTTGAAGGCCTTTTTTTTTTCTCATTCGAATGACAAGATGCTCAGTTTGATTTTCCAGTCAGACTTGGGGGAAAAGGGTGACAGTGGGATTCGAACCCAGACCCTTAGGTGCATGAGACCAATTAAGCTCTAACAACAAAGATCTTGTAATTAATGTTCCAGAGATCTGATGGGTTATGGAAACAAGAACATATCCAGCATGCACCCACCCGAAATTGGAGTGTGGCTGCTTATATAGCGGGGTAAAAACCCCAACAAAAACAACAACAACAAAAACAAAAAAACAAACAAACAAAAAACAACACATGATCAAACAGGTTAAAGGTACATGTCTGCGTGAGTGTATGTGTGTGCGTGATTGGAACAATGTCACAGGTAAAGAACGATGAACACCAAAAGCAGCTCTCATTATATCATATCACATGTCATCATATCACACCATGTCACACCATATAACACCACATTGCACCATGTCACACCATGTCACACCACGTCACACACCATGTCACACCACGTCACACACCATGTCACACACCACGTCACACACCATGTCACACCATGACACACCATGTCACACACCATGTCACACACCACGTCACACACCATGTCACACCATGACACACCATGTCACACCATATCAATCACCACATGTCACACACGCAGCCACACCATCGTCCACACACACACAGTCACACACATGTCACACCACGTCTCACACCTTCTCACACCATATCACACCCATGTCACCCCATGGAAAACACCCATGTACCTGGAAGATGTTGATGAAGTGGTGTTTATTGCCACACCTCTGCTGGCCATGTCACACCATGTTACACACACACACACACACACACACACACACACACACACACACCACACACCACGTCACACCATATCACACCATGTCACACCATGTCTCACACACACACCATGTTACACCATGTCACACCATGTACCTGGAAGATGTTGATGAAGTGGTGTTTCTTGCCACACCTCTGCTGGCCATGTCACACCATGTCGCACACACACTATGTCACACCATATCACACCATGTCACACCATGACACACCATGTCACACCATGACACACCACATCACACCATGTCTCACACACACACACACACACACACACACACCAGGTCACATCATGTCACACCATGTCACACCATGCCACACAATGACACACCACGACACACCATGTCACACCATACACACCATGTACCTGGAAGATGTTGATGAAGTGGTGTTTTTTGCCACACCTCTGCTGGCCATGTCACACCATGTCGCACACACACCATGTCACACCATATCACACCATGTCATATCATGACACACCATGTCACACCATGACACACCACATCACACCATGTCTCACACACACACACACACACACACACACACACACACACACACACACACACACCAGGTCACATCATGTCACACCATGACACACCATGACACACCATGTCACACCATGTCACACCATGTACCTGGAAGATGTTGATGAAGTGGTGTTTGTTGCCACACCTCTGCTGGCCGTGAATGCTGACCACGTGGGTCATCCACAGCGGGAACTGGTACACCGCCACGCTCACCACCACCACGCCCAGCAGCACGCGGCGGGCCTGCCGTCATCAGCGTCATCATCATCATCGTCGTCATTATCATCGTCGTCGTCATCATCATCGTCATCATCATCGTCGTCGTCATCATCATCGTCATCATCACCGTCATCATCATCGTCGTCATCATCATCGTCATCATCACCGTCATCATCATCGTCGTCGTCATCATCATTGTCATCATCACCGTCATCATCATCGTCGTCGTCATCATCATCGTCATCATCATCGTCGTCATCATCGTCGTCATCATCATCATCGTCATCATCATGTCCTCGTCGTCGTCACTATCATCTAATAACAGCATGTCGTAGACCTGTGGGAACGAGAGGGGAGGGGAACAACAACAACAACACCAACAATAACAAAAAACAACAACAAAAAACAATAACAAACAAAAACAACAACAACAAAAAAACAAAAACAAAGAACAAACAAACAAACAAAAAAGAATATAACAACACCAACACGAATACCAATACTAACAATAACAATAATAACAAAAAACAACAACAATGACAACAACAATAACAATGACATCAACAATGACAACAACAACAACAAAAATATCACTGACAACAACAACAACAACAATAACGACAACAGTAACAGCAACAACAAGAACTACATTAACAACAACAACAAGAATAATAACAATAAACAATAACAGCAAAAATAACACCACCAGCATCACCACCCAAAAAATAATGATAATAACAACATCAGTAACAACAACAACAACAATGAGGATGAAAATGATGATAATGATGACGGTGGTGGTGATGATGATGATGATGATAATGACAGTTACAATGACAATAACATCAGCAGGGGGAACTGGAACACTGCCACTCTGAGAAACACTTCCTGGCTGTCCCCGCTGGGCCCATAGAGGGACATAGATGATGATGATGATGATGATGATGATGATGGCAACAACGACGACTAAGACGATACTATAATAGACAAGGCGCCTGCACCTAGATTCCGCCCATTCCCAGCACAGCAAGCTTTAAAAAAAAAAAACTCTTCGATTCCCTGGAACAATACTCAATTAGCTACAGTCCACAAGCAACAGAAGTCGACTGCTGTTCCGTTCGCTGTGTTTGGGATCGACGTTCCATTATTGCGAAATTCTTTGACCAAGCAAAAGGGTGTTCTCTGTGTTTACCGAAAACATACAGCACAGTGCATGTACGTACAAAAACGTGCCGCGGTTCAGCCTGGTCCGTGATAAAACAACGTGCTGCACGTGCATTGCGATCGATAGCACGGGGAGGGAGAGAGAGAGAGAGAGAGAGAGGGAGATAGGGAGAGGGGAAGAGAGAGGGGGAGACAGGGAGAGAGAGAGGGAGAGAGAGGGAGAGAGAAAGACAGACAGAGAGAGAGAGAGAGAGAGAGAGAGGCAGGGTGACACCGGTGCACGTCCATTTTTAAGATTGGGTAGTCTGACCTTAATGAGCAGGACATCACGTGCACACACACATGCGCATACGCATGCACGGGCACGCGTACACACACACACACACAAGCAAACACAAAAGCACACACACACACACACAAGCAACCCCTCCCCCCTACACACACACACACACACACACAAACGTCATTATCATCACACATCGGTCTCCGGAAGAACCGAGGATGGTGACGCGATGTGCCGTCATCAGTGGGCACACTTGTGGCTCCGGAGCCCAAAGTCTGCAGAAAGCAGGCATGCAGTGAGCTGGCAGGCAGGGGCAGACAACTGTGTGTCGCCCATCTCCAGCCGCTTCAAGGCGCTGGCGGCGGTCTCTTTCTTCTTCCTCATCGGTTGTGGGCTGCAACTCCCACGGTCACTCGCATGCACCGAGTGGGCTTTTACGTATTTGACCGTTTTTACCCCGCCATACTCCTTTTTCGGGGCTGTGCATGCTGGGTATGTTCTTGTTTCCATAATCCACCGAACGCTGACATGGATTACATTATCTTTAACGTGCTATTTGATCTTCTGCTTGCGTATACACACGAAGGGGGTTCAAGCACACTCAGGTCTGCACATATGTTGACGCTGGAGATCGGAAAAATCTCCATCCTCTACCCACCAGGCGCCGTTAACGAGATTCGAGCCCGGGACCCCAAGTTTGAAAGTCCAGCGCTTTAACCACTCGGCTATTGCGCCCGTCGGTCTCTCAAATGTCCTCACTGTGGTGTTAGTCAGGGCAGGCCAGCTACTTGTCTCAGACACTACCAAGCTGTCCAAGCTGCCATGGATGAAGGTTTTCCAAAAGGAGGATGACTTGACGTTTCTGTCACACTCTGGTTAGAAGAACGGACTAGAAACCCTCACCAAAGCCAGTTCGTATCATGAATTATCAACATACACTGTAATGAACCGACAAATATGGTCATATATTGTGTTGATAATTATAGTTGCCAGGGATGATCACGCGCCCTCATTAAAATACAAAACAAAAACAACAACAACAACAACAACAAAAACACAACAAAACAAAACCAAACAAACAAAACAACAACAACAAAAAACAAACAACAAACAACAACAACAACAAACGGAAAGATGGTGGTGGTTTGGATATATTCGTTTACATATCGGGCGTCCCCCCAAAAAAGTGAACCGCTTTTGACAAGTATTTTCTCAGTAATAGAGAAACCGAATTCATTGGAAATTTTCATACCTTAGGGTATCATCAACAAGTCTGCAAAATATCTAAAAGTTCGGATGCAAATTATGCGAGTATTGCCAAATTCAAAACAACATGCAAAAAAAATCCAATATTAGAGCTGCGCAATGTGACCTTCGTCATGTTCATGCCAGCTGCACACACACACACACACACACACACACACACACACACACACACACACACACACACACACACACACTGGTGAGGTGTAGGCCTGTAAATTATCCACCGAAGTATTCAGAGAAAGAATGCCATTGTTTCAGATGAAGCCAATATGCCAGTTCCCAGGCCAGAACTGAATCCCAAAGATCCACAGCACAGATAGACACGTCAGATAACGGACAGCTTGTCAAACGTCATTCTGAAACAGAAGGGAAAGAAAGTAGAACCCCCCTCCCCTCTCCCCACTTCCCAACGCGTTAGCTTTGCCCACGTAAACCCTTGTGAAGGGTCTTCAAGGTCTTAGAAGATTCCAATAGGCCCACTAATTGCTATTGTACTTTGCGTATTTGGTTACCTCAAAGCGGATTTTAACAAGCACAAGAGTCTATTGAAGATTGTCAACGAACTTTGCTGAGAGAGAAATTACTAAAGTCTTGATGTCTGCACTGCTGAGATGGCCAATGGTGTGAGACAACTGAAGGATTAATTTCGAATTTTCTTTGAGGATAATGAACAGTGCAAACCTCCAGTGTCTGAAAGGTTATCGATCTACCGTCAGACCGCCTACATAATCTGTATACAGGAGAGTTGCGAAATGTCAGCTTGAATATTTTACGTCTTCAGTGACCGGGAATGGCGGCAGAGAAACCGAGCACGACAACCCTAGAAAAATATATCGAATTAAAAGTCTTTGGTCTGTGCATAAAGGTTTCAGATTCTTTCTTATTCTTTCGGTGGCAGCAACAGTTTGCTGTTGTCCGAGTCTCGACTGGTACAAGCTTGATATTTTGGTATTTCCATAACCCGCCGAGCTATGACATGGACAACAGAATCTTGAACGTGCATGCTCGATTTTCTGCGTGCATATACAAACGAGTAAGGGGAGGAGGAGGATCAGGAGGAGGAGGAGGAATAATAAGAAGCAGAAGCAGGAGGAAAAGGAGACAGGAGGGAGATGAGGAGTCAGAAGACCAGAAAAAAAAGAGAATAAGAAGAGGAAAGTGATGCTGACTATGACAATGATGACAGACAACGGTGTTCACGACAATGACGATGATAACGATGTTGATGATGATGATGAAAATGATAATGACGTTGACGATGATGCCTTAATGACGGTGGACAGGAAGAAAAAATAGCATGCAATCACCACAACAACAACAACATCAACCACACACCGACAATCAGAACAACCAGAACAACATCTGAAACATCAACAGCAACAATAACCAAGACAACAACAACGGCAACAACAAAAAAACAAACAAACACAAAAACAACAGCACAATAACAACAGAAACAACAACCAAGAGAGCAACAACGACAATAACAACACCAAAACCATCACCACCACCAGATCCACCACCACCCCTACCAACACCACCCCCACCAACATCAAAACCCTTATGTTACAAAATTTTGATAATTTATGGGATGTTCTTTGATAACACTGAAACGTTTAGTCAGTTACGTTGAATCATACTGATGATATAAATTGTTAAAATGAAACGAAATATAAACTTGTGTACAAAGGGGGAGGGGGGCGAGGGGGGGGGGGGGGTCGCGGGGGGGATGGGTGTGTGTGTGTGGGGGGGGGGGACAGGCGGTGTCACTGCATTCGTACAAATCGCTACACTACATCAACTTGGCAGATGCCTGACCAGAAGCATAACCCAACACGCTTAGTCAGGCCTCTTGTGCATGCTTATAAGAATAAGAAGACGGGCGCAATAGCCGAATGGTTAAAGCGTTGGACTTTCAATCTGAGGGTCCCGAGTTCGAATCTCGGTGACGGCGCCTGGTGGGTAAAGGGTGGAGATTTTTCCGATCTCCCAGGTCAAACATATGTGCAGACCTGCTAGTGCCTGAACCCCCTTCGTGTGTATACGCAAGCAAAAGATCAAATACGCACGTTAAAGATCCTGTAATCCATGTCAGCGTTCGGTGGGTTATGGAAATAAGTACATACCCAGCATGCACACCCCCGAAAGCAGAGTATGGCTGCCTACATGGCGGGGTAAAAACGGTCATACACGTAAAAGCCCACTCGTGTATATACGAGTGAACGTGGGAGTTGCAGCCCACGAACAAAGAAGGAGAAGAAGAACAAGAACAAGAAGAATTTTATTATCTCCAACTGGAGAAATTTGGTCAGGTGCATTATCACAACATAGACAAGTAAACAACATGGGGACCATAACTGTAAAAGTCAGCAACAGCTTTTACGAATATTACGAAGACACAAATGTAAAAAAAATATCACATACACCGTTTCATACATACATCCACACACTGCAAGTAATAACTGGTATTCTTAATGTAAAAACAGAAAGAATTAAGAAACATTATGTTGAATATAATTATAAGCATAGCCTACTATATTGCACATTGATTATAACAGACAGATAAGATAAGAATAAAGATAAATTGCTGAAAACCACAACCAGATAATCAGCACCCACCCGCACCCACCCACCCCCCACCCACGCCACACACGCGGTTTACTTGATTAAACAAGAGTAATAATAATATGTTCTCAAATAAAAGTATTTCACATATTCGCTTTTAAAACATTGCAATTAATTATTACATCGTAATTATCAACAGAAATATATTTCGAATATGGACGTTAGCATTAGACACATATTTGTGTACCTATCAGAGTGGATTTCTTATGCAGACATTTACCACAGGACAACACTTTGTTGCAATGGATTCTTTTTCAGTGCGCCAAGTGCGTGCTGCACACTGGGCCTCGGTTTATCGTCTCTCCCGGATGAATTAGACGCTCAGTTTAAACCTTGAGAGAAAGGGCGAGAGCGGAATTCGAAACCAGTCCCTAACGGACTCTGAATTGGCAGATGAGCATCTTAACCATTCTGCCACCTTCCTCCTGAAAAAACTCCTTGTAATAGTATCTTACCCACATGTTTTTCTTTTTACATAATTGATGTGTACATGGTGATAAGTGAATAAGTGAAGGGTGTGTCTTTTTTTTCTTTTTTCTTTTTTTTTTTGCTGACGGGCATTTTATTTTAAGTGAGCCTGGAAAAATTTTTCTGTTTTTGGTTGAAGCAGATAATAAACTATTTCGAATTGAAATGAATTGAATTAAAAAACAAATCAAGACAACCAAAAGATATTTAACCACGTATCTAAGCGTCCTTAATTCAGAAACCTATCTAACCTGCAATTTTTTTGTGCACGAGTAGATAAGTAGATGCTATTTCCTGTTCTCAGTGAATTTCGATTCTGCCTTTGTACGTTATTTTACTCAATTTGATGCGTACTCAGTCACTAAACTAACGTGGCCACTATCTTGCATTTTTCCGTTGCTGGTCCCACAAACCATGAAAATGTTACCAATAGGTGCAATGATTTAGCACGCTAAAACAGGACATTGGCCCAACGTACCTTTTGCACTGTGGGAAACGATAGTTTAGGACGTGGTTTAGGACGCTAAAACAGGGCATCGGCCCAACGTACCTTTTGCACTGTGGGAGACGATAGTTCAGGACACTAAAACAGGACATCGGCCCAACGTACCTTTTGCACTGTGGGAGACGATAGTTCAGGACACTAAAACAGGACATTGGCCCAACGTACCTTTTGCACTGTGGAAGACGATAGTTCAGGACACTAAAACAGGACATTGGCCCAACGTACCTTTTGCACTGTGGAAGACGATAGTTCAGGACACTAAAACAGGACATTGGCCCAACGTACCTTTTGCACTGTGCAGAAGCGGGACACGGAGAAAGGGTGGCAGATCCTGATGTAGTTCTCCAGAGTGATGCCCACCACCAGCCACACGGACAGGAAGCCGAACACGTAGCTGGCAAACACCACCAGCTGTAACACAGGACACACCGTACATATAGCTGTAACACAGGACACACTGTACATATAGCTGTAACAAGGGACACACTGTCCATATAGCTGTAACAAGGGACACACTGTCCATATAGCTGTAACAAGGGACACACTGTCCATATAGCTGTAACACAGGACACACCGTCCATATAGCTGTAACAAGGGACACACTGTCCATATAGCTGTAACAAGGGACACACTGTCCATATAGCTGTAACAAGGGACACACCGTCCATATAGCTGAAACACAGGACACACCGTACATATATAGATGTAAGACAGGACACACTGTCCATATAGCTGTAACACAGGACACACCGTACATATAGCTGTAACACAGGACACACCGTATATATAGCTGGCAAACACCACTAGCTGTAACACAGGACACACCGTACATATAGCTGTAACACAGGACACAATAATTCAGATCAGATAGCCCGTAACGATCGTGATCGTTACTAGATGACAACAACTAACAAAGGGAAAGAACTCCAAACATGTAACTAAGGAAACTAAGAAAACGTAACTCTTAAAGTTAAAGTCTTGAGGTGAAGTTGTCCCTACATTACCCCCCTCCCAGCGCAGTACATAATGTATGGTACGAAGCACAATTAAAACACAGAAAACATCAAAACTGAAACAATTGTCATTGAAATCTTGGAGGGAAGCGGGAGATGCGCCCAGAGCGGGTCGTGACACACGAGGGGTTTTTGACAGGAGACGGTGAACGCACAGTCTGAGTGGGTGCTTTCGTGGCCTTTGCTTCAGAGTTCACTGGCTGTGTCGATGATGGTGGAACTCTAGCACCAGGTGAAAGCACAGTCTTGTTTCCTGTAGTTGTGAGTTGGGTGACGAATGACGAATGACGAATGAGTTGGGTGATCTGACTTGCAGCTAGAGATTGGATGTGATTTGTTAAATCAGCAACTTGTTCAGAAAGAATTTCTACAGCCATGTTCACGTGTCCAGCGTCGGGGTCACCAATTTAGCGTTCTCGAAATTATAAAGCCAAAAGATGCAAGTTGCAATAATAATCTGAAGTTTTTAATAATTCAGATCAGATAGCCCGTAACGATCGTGATCGTTACTTGATGACAACAACCAACAAAGGGAAAGAACTCCAAACATGTAACTAAGGAAACTAAGAAAACGTAACTCTTAAAGTTAAAGTCTTGAGGTGAAGTTGTCCCTACAATAGGAGAGGAAAGTAATTGAAAATAACAAACAAACAAGCCCAAACCCCGCACATATCGACAACACCGCTGTTCCGTGCAGATACCGAGGAACAAGGAAACCTTCACTGACCAGCTGAAGGCAACGCCAGTGTCCCTGTCACATTGACTCTTTCCGTTACCTGTCTTCATGTGTATTCCTCCGTGAAGTGTTCGTCTGGGACTGCAGTGTCAGCAACCAACGACGTTGTGCTCTCTCTGTCTCTCTCTCTCTGTCTCTCTCTGTGTCTGTGTCTGTCTGTCTCTGTCTCTATCTCTGTGTACGTCTGTCTGTCTCTGTCTCTGTGTCTCTCTGTCTCTCTCTGAATGTCTCTCTCTCTGTATGTCTCTCTCTCTCTCTCTCTCCGTATCTCTCACACAGTATGTCTCTCTCTCTCTGTCTCTCTCTGTATATCTCCATGTCTCTCTCTCTTGGTCTCTCCCTCTCTGTCTGTCTCTGTCTCTCTGTCTGTCTCTGTCTCTTTGTCTCTGTCCCTCTTTGTCTGTCTGTCTGTCTGTCTGTCTCTCTGTGGCATGCTTATGACTCCATATAGTATTGTGTTGTGTAGACCCTGTCTAGGGCGGGGCTGGATGTAAAGTTCTTAGCTATTATCCATGAAAATTAAGATTTTTTGTCTCGTCTTGTCTTGTCCTCTCTCTCTCTCTCTCTCTCTCTACACACACACACACACACACACACACATATATATATATATATTATATGCATATATGTATCTTACTCTCTCACCCTGTGTATATAACATATCATAAAGTATTTATGCATATTATGCGTATATACCTGTATGTATTATATGTACAATGTGCATTTATACTTTATGATATATAATATACCGACATTTTCACCCATACTCTCATTTCTCTGGCACACACTCACGCGCAGGAACTTTCGTAACTTTCCCTGCTCTTCTCACACTGACCTACAGGCACCTTACCAAACTCCGTGGATTTTCACACACACACACACACACACACACACACACACACACACACACACACACACACACGCACACACACACACAGAGGCACACACACAGTCACATACACGGATACACACACACACACACACACATGCTCTCTCAAACACACACTCTTTTGAGTACGCACGCATGCGCACACGCACAACTGCACGGAGGGAGGGAGGGAGAGAGAGAGAGAGAGAGATGATGATGATGATGATGGCGAGAAGAGAAGGGTGGAAGGTTACGAACAACAACAAAAACAACAAAAAATAATAACAAGAAAAAAACCCAACAAAAACAAACAAACAACCCCCCCCACAATCTACACTAAGCTACCACATCCCCCTCCCCTCCCAAGAAAGCCATTCCTTGTTCCCCTTCCCGTTACCCACAGGATCTCCATCCGAAAGGCGACAGACCGTCCGACGTCCGTGACAGACAAGATGAACAAGCAGTCAGCCCTGGAGTCTGGGGAATGCCAGACACATGGCCAAGTAATGAGCGTCCAACAGCCACACACGCTGTGTCGGCTGCACCTTGGAAATGGAAGCAGTGCGAGGCAAAGCAAAGCGCCTGTCAATTTACGGATGGCCTGGTGCCGTTGTTGTTGTTGTTGTTGTCTCGTTCGTCATTTATCAGATGGATTCCCCCGTCTCCTCGACGGAGGCGGCAGTACGTCGCAGGTCCTCCAGTCCTCCGTAGAGCTTCCGGGCCGCTGGGATTGGGTCGGGCCAGCTTTTCTCTCGGAGCGCTTGGTGGAGCGGGCAGGACTGCAGCAGATGTTCTGTTATCTGGCTGCCTGTTCTGCAGGGGCACTGCTCTGTGTCGCCGATACGGAGTTTCGTGTATAGGTTGTGTTTCAGGCGGTTGCGGCCTGTCCTGAGTCTGAAAATGGCTATCTGCTCTCAACGAGTCTGCAGGTAGTATGGGTCTGCTCTGTTGTGGCGTAGATGCTGCTGCTTCCACTGCCTGGTGCCGTTTATATCTGGGCTCTCTCGACCCAGATCACCTTCAGCTCTTGTGCCTACCTGTCAGCTGAGGATTAATTGCCCAAGTGGACGTGCTGCTTGTGAGGACGATCGGCTTCGTAGTTGTGTTTACACAGCAGCAACAGAAGCAACAGCAACAGAAACAGCAGCAAAAACAATGCAGACAGACGGACAATAATTAACGGACTGACACAAAAGCATGCCGCATTTTGGGAATATTTTGGCTTTGCACGAATCTAAACAGCGCTTGTAAAACAAGAAAGAAGACTGACTTTGTTTCTGTATATTTTGTCGCAGTTTTGCTTATTATTATCTTTATCCAGGTATGTTTCTTTCTGGGGCCACCCCGTTTCGTCAATGCCATTGTCACTGTGTTGCAGTCAATCCATTATGAAGCAGAATCTATTTGGAGACCTCTTTGTTGTGACCTGAACGCAATGATCAAATATTTCATTTTGCATTGGCAAAAAGTAGATATACTTTACTCCTTACATCACTCCTTTGGAATCCGAATCATGAATCCCATTGCAGCACATATCTAGGGTTTAAAACAAAACACAATTTACAGATCGGAAAAAGCACGATCACACATGAGGATGGAAAGGTCTCGAAACAAAATATCTTTGTACGTTTATGGCAACGTTTACTGATAAATATGTATCGTGCATTTGACTTCAAATCAGAAAAAAAATGTTAAATGTGTCCTTTCGTCTTCTATGAAAAAAGTTTAATACTTCTTTTTTTATAACTTTTACACTGGTATAATTTTTTTCATTGTGAGATGATAAAGTTATTACCTTATGTTTTCAGTGAATCCAACTGAGGCAGAACTGGGATTACTGGGACCGATTTGATATCAACTGTGCGTTAACAATGTATTTGTATCATACATAAATATGAAATAATATAAATAGTTACATAGATGAATGAATAGACAGATAAATGAATGAATAAACAGATAGATAGATAGATAGATAGACAGACAGATAGATAGATAAATAGATAGATAAATGAATGAATAAAGAGAGAAAGAAAGAAAGAGAAAGAAGAAGATAAACTAAATAATTAAATAAATGAAACTGAAACTGAACTAAAACTGGAGGGTCATTGTTCGAGGTGGAACACACAAATAACGTGGTCCTTCATTGGGCTTCTTCGTTGTCTGAGAGAACAGCAAAGAACTGTGTCGCCGGTGAGACTCGTTCTGATCGATCGCCTTGGTATAGATATTCATCTGAGAAAGATTTGATGAAAAAAAAAGGAGAAAGATCTGACAAAAGGAACACAGAGAAAGAACGAGGGAAAAAAAAGCAACAGAGAAAGCAAAGAAAGAAAGAAAGAAATGAAAGAAATGAAACTACAGAACAAACGGAATGGAGGAAGACAGAAAAAGAGAAGAAAGAAAGGAAGAAGGAAGGGGAAGGAAGTAGCGATCAATTTAATGAGCAAGAACATCGGAAGAATATCGGATGAATAGAAGGTGAGAGAGGAGAAGAAGAAGAAGAAGAGAAGGAGGAGGAGAAGAAAAAGAAGAGGAGGAGAAGAAGAAGAGGAGGAGGAGGAGAGGGAGGAGAAGAAGAAGGAAGAGGGGGAGGAGGAGGAGGAGAAGAAGAAGAAGAAGTAGAATAAGAAGAGAAGGAGAAGAAGAAGAAGAGAAGAAGAGAAGAAGAAGAGGAGGAGGGGGAGGAGAACAGGAGGAGAAGGAAGAGGAGGGGGAGAAGAAGAAGAGGAGGAAGAAGGAGGAGGAGGAGGAGGAGAAGGTTGATGAGGAGGAGGAGAAAAAGAAGAAGAGGAGGGGTAGGAGGAGAAGAAGAAGAGGAGGAAGAAGAAGGAGGAGGAGGAGAAAAAGAAGAAGAAGAAGAAGAAGAAGAAGAAGAAGAAAAGAAGGTTGAGGAGGAGGAGAAGAAGAGGAGGAGGAGGAGGAAGCGGGGAGAGGGAGGAAAGAGAGCAGAACAAAAGCAAGGGCAGAGCAAGAAAGGGAGGAGGAGAGTAACTGCGAGGACTCTTCATCTGCCAGCACAGAGAGTTCCTGAGGGTGTGGGTTTGAATCCCGCTTTCACCCTTTCTCCCAGATTTGACTGGAAAATCAAACTGAGCGTCTGGTCATTTGGATGAGGCGACAAACCGAGACCCCGTGTGCAGCACGCACTTGTCGCACTGGAAAAGAACCCATGGAAAGAGAGCGCTGTCCTCTGTGGAAGAAATCCACTCTGATAGGTACAGAAATACATGTGCATGCATTCGAGGCCTGACTAAGCGCGTTGGGTTTTGCTGCTGGTCAGACATATGCCAAATAGAATATGGTGCGGTGTATATGGATTTGTCCGAACGCAATGAAGCCTCCTTGATAAACTGAAAACTGAAAATCTTCATCATGCATTTTACGTCCCCATAGCAAGTAGATCAACAGAGAGGAGAGAGTGTCAATGTTGCATTTCCCATCCTTCATCTGAATTGCTCAAAGCAGCGCGGGTTTTTTTGTAGGGGACTTCATTTTGGAAGGGAAACATAAACTACGCCTATCTACAATCAGTGAAACAAAGTTATGGGCCCCTGGAGATGCAGAGTACTGCTTCATCTTCTTGAAATAGATAACTTTTTTTTTTCTTTTTAAAGAAATGTGAACAGTAAAAAAGATAACACGAAGGCAATTACGAACGATAGACAGAAAAGAAAACTAGCAGAAAAGACCACTGAATAATGGATTGTGAGAAGAGTGTAATAAAAGAAAAGATGAAGGAAGGAAGGAAGGAAAGATTGCGAATGATGAGGTGATGAAAGAGGGGAAGGAATAAGAAGGAATAAGAGAATATAAGTATCGGAAGAAGAAGAAAGAAAGAAGGGGAAGACGAAGAAGAAGAAGAAGATTGATTGATTGATTGAATCTTTAATGGGTAAAGAATTAGGCATAGTAAAGGCCTTTTTATAATTCTGCCCATTTAACGACACAAAACATAAAAATAAAGAACGACACAAAACATAAAAACAAAGAAATAAATTGAAATAAAATAAAATAATAAGAAAGACGAATAAGAATAGTAAACGGAATAGTCTATTAAAGGTAACAAAGCGATGAAAACTGGTTCATTACTTGTACGTACGTACGTACTTCCACACACACACACACACACACACACACACACACACACACACACACACACACACACACACACACACACACACACAATTATAAAACAAGCAAACAAAGACATACGTACACATTCACGCCCACAACACTCAAACACACACAAACACACACACGCACTTACTGTTCACACATACACATACATTCAATTTTTCATTCATCATGGCATGGCACAAGAAGAAGAAGCAGAAGAAGAAGAAGAAGGACGACGAGGAGGAGGAGGGGGAGAAGAAGAAGAAGAAGAAGAAGAAGAGCACGACCAAGCTGACAGAAGGAGGAAGAAGGGAAGAATGAAAAGTAAAAGGCGGATGTGGTAGAGACAAGACGAGGGGGAAGGGGGAGGGGGGGGGGGGAGGGAGGAGGGGTGGTGGTGGAGGTGTGGATCAGAAAGCAGACCAGAAAGATGAAGACCAGGAGATGCAGGAGACGGAAGGAGCAGAGGAGGAGGAGGAGGAGGAGAAGAAGGAAGAAGGAGCAAAACCATGTCAGACAGTGTCAGGAGAAATGGGCGAGGGAAAAGAGACGACCCAGACAGACACGAACATGAACAACAACAAAACCCTGGGTGAGAACGGGAGGCATTCTTCATTCTTTCCAGCAACAGCGGCCAAGGAGGTAAAAAGAATAACAACGTTGTTCTCCTCGTCAATCATCTGAATCGTCACACCCGCCCCAAGCCTCACAAACAAACAAAACAAAGAAAAGCAAACGAGCAATGAACACGTTCACCTTCACTAAGTTTATCAGTTCCGGTCTGAACAAAGCTTTTCAGTGCCGGAGATCCGTTTTCAAGAACGATACCGAAGCAACAGACACGGAATGAAAGAAGGAAGCTGGAAGGGATGAATAATAGAACGAAAGAATGAAAAAAAAAGAAGAAAAAAGAATAGAAAAGAAAGATATGGGTTAAGAAATTGCACGAGATAGATAGATAGATATATAGATAGATAGATAGATAGATAAATAGATAGATAGATAGATAGAACGAGAGAGAGAGAGAGAGGGGGGGGAAAGCGAGTGAGAGAAAGAGAGAGACAGAGAGAGACAGAGAGAGAAAGAGTAAAGAAAGGGAAAAACGGAAGAAAGAAGAGATGAAAGAGGGTGAGAAAAAGAAGATGAAGAAGAAGAACAACAACAACAACAACCGGAATAATAATAAGAAAAACAAGAAGAACAAGAACAGGGAAGAGGAGGAGATGAGGAGGAGGAGGAAGAGGAGGGCGGGGGAAGGAGAACAAAATGAAACAAAGAAAGAGGAAGAGGAGAGGAGGAGGAAGAGGAGGAGAGGAGGAGGAATGAGGAGGAGGAGGAAAGGAGGAGGAGGACAGGAGGAGGAAGAGGAGGAGGAGGAAAGGAGGAGAGGAGGAGGAAGAGGAGGAGAGGAGGAGGAGGAGAGAAGGAGGAGGAGGAGGAAAGGAGGAGGAGGAAGGGAGGAGGAGGAGGAGAGGAGGAGGAGGAAACGAGGAGGAGAGAAGGAGGAGGAGGAAAGGAGGAGCAGGAGGAGAGGAGGAAGAGGAAGAAAGGAGGAGAGGAGGATGAAGAGGAGGAGGAGGAAAGGAGGAGGAGGAAGAGGAGGAGGAGAGGAGGAAGAGGGGGAAAGGAGGATGATGATGAGGAGGGTGGGGGAAGAAGAACAAAATGAAACAAAGAAAGAGGAGGAGGAGGAGGAGGAGAAAGTCATGTGGAGGGGGTGGATAAGGAGTGAAGGGGGGGGGGGGGGGTGAAGAAGAAAGGGAAGGGGGGGGGGGAGGGGGGATCGAGGCATCAGAAGAGGATGACGATAAGGAAGAGGAAGAGGAGAACAGAAAGAGGAAGAACACGGACACACAAACAAACAAACAAAAGAAGAAGTGGACTGAATCTTCGGAGGATTCTTTAGCATCCATTCAAGACTCAACAGCAGCAGCTAGGGAGACAAGCGACTAACAGAGATTGTCTCTTATATCTGTCATCTGAAGCGCTTAAAAACGGGCAGATTTATTTCATTCTATTGTGCATATTTTTGCTTTAAAAAAAAATGTTTTATTTTTCTTTGCAGGGATGGAAAATACAAACATCATGGGACTTAGGGAATTTCCCCATGTCGGCAGAGAAGAATAAAGTTCCGTGTCACCAGATGAACACGCAACCGGGCAATATCATCAACGCAGACAAATAATGTTAAAATAACAAACTATAAAAAGACAGAAGAAAAAACAACAACAAAAGAAGCGCACCAAGAAAGAAATGAAGGAAAGGGCTGAATGATGGAATGAGGGACGAAAGAAAGAAACAACAGAATGAAAGCAGAAAGCAAGGATGAACCGAATGAGAAAGACACACACACACACACACACACACACACACACACACACACACACACACACACACACACGCACACACACACACACACACACACACACACACACATACACACAAATAGATCGATCGATCGATCGATAGATAGAACAAATGAAAATAGTATCCATCAAACGCAATTCTTTCAGAAGAAACTATTATCAAATAATTGACATAACGAGAAAGAGGAAGAGGAGGAAGAGTAAGAGGAGAAGGAGAAGGAGGAGGAGGAAGAGGATGAAGAAGAGGAGAAAGAGCGGGAGGAGAAGACGAGGAGAAAGAGCAGGATGAGAAGAGGAGAAGAGGAGAAAGAACAGGAGGAGAAGAGGAGAAGAGGAGAAAGAACAGGAGGAGAAGAGGAGAGGAGGAGAAAGAACAGGAGGAGAAGAGGAGAAGAAAGAGCGGGAGGAGAAGAGAAAGAAAGGAGGAGAAAGAGCGGGAGGAGAAGAGGAGGAGAGGAGGAGAAAGTGCGGGAGGAGAAGAGGAGAAAGAGCGGGAGGAGAAGAAGAGGAGAGGAGGGGAAAGAGCAGGAGGAGAAGAGGAGGAGAGGAGGAGAAAGAGCGGCAGGAGAAGAGGAGGAGAAAGAGCAGGGAGGAGAAGAGGAGAGGAGGAGAAAGAGCGGGAAAGAGAAGAGGAGGAGAGGAGGAGAAAGAGCGGGAGGAGAACAGGAGAGGAGGAGACAGACAGATGACAGGACAGAATCAGCTGACAAACGTAAGCATGACCCTGCACTGGTGACACACACTGAAAAACAAACCACCCCACATAGCGACGTCATGACAAACTCTGCAGGCGAAGCGAAGCAGGCATCAGGGACGGCACGCAGAACAACACGTGCACAGTCCACAAAGACCAGAAGTCATTCTTGCACGAGCAGTGCAGTCAAACGACAATCCACACTACATGAAACCACAGCCAGAGGAGAAGAGGAGAGGAGGAGAAAGAGCCGGAGGAGAATAGGAGAGGAGTAGAGGAGAAAGAGCAGGAGGAGAAGAGGAGAAATAACAGGAGAAGAAGAGGAGAGGAGGAGAAAGAACAGGAGGAGAAGAGGAGGAGAAAGAGCGGTAGGAGGAGAAGAGGAGAAATAACAGGAGGAGAAGAAGAGGAGAGGAGAAGAAAGAGCAGGAGGAGGAGAGGAGGAGAAAGAGCGGAGAGGAGAAAGAGAGAGAGAGAGAGAGAGAGAGACAGAGAGAGAGAGAGAGACAGAGAGACAGAGAGAGAGAGAGAGAGAGAGAGAGAGAGAGAGAGACGGACTGACAAAAAGCCTGTTGAATAAATCTTTGGGAAATTCTTTCAATATCAAGCCCCGACAGCAGCAGTTACAGTTACCGATAAACAGTGTTCTAGTTTTGTTTGTTTGGTTGGTTGTTTGGTTGGTTTGTTTTTTTTTTACTTCCATCATCTGAGGTGTTAGAAACTTGCAGATTTATCTTAGTGTCTCATGTCTGTTTATTTGATTTTCTTTGCAGGGACAGAAAAAAAACATCCACAACGCGATACTTCACTGAACTTCTTCATGTCAGGCAGGAAGACCGGAGTTTTCTGTAGCCAGAGAAACACGCATGTGACTCATTTCCTTGCCATGGATAAAACTCAGGCCAAGAAGATAACCAAGAGCAAAAGACAGAAGAAAGAAGGAGAGAAGTGGTTTGGAGAAAGACATGAAAGAAAGAACTGGAGTGTGGAACGAGGCGAGAAAGAAACAGAAGGAGGAAAGTGGAATGCATGAAATGAGGATTTGTATGCAAATGAATAAAAAAAAAGAAAAAAAAAGGGGGTAAAATACACAGCATTTAAAAACCGCAATTATTTCACAGAGAAAAGCCAACTGTTAAGGAAAAAGGGGGTGATAGGAGGAGGCAGAGAAAACGGGGGAAGAGGAGGAGGAAGAGGAGGAAGAAGAGGAAGAGGAGGAAGAGGAGGGGGAAGAGGACGATGTTGACAAATTCCGGATGACAAAGACATGAAAGAATAGATAGATAGATAGATAGATAGATAGATAGATAGATAGATAGATAGATAGATAGATAGATAGATAGATAGATAGATAGATAGATGAAAAAGTGAGATAATGAGATAGTAAATTAATGAGACAGATACAGAAAGGACAGACAGACACAGAGAGAAGGAGGAGAAAGAGGAAGAGGAGACGGAGGAAGAGAAGGAGGAAGAAGAAGAGGAGGAGGAAGAGGAGACAAATTGCTTGTAAAAAGTGTTGTGGAAGATTGGATAGATAGATAGATAGATAGATAGATAGATAGATAGATAGATAGATAGATAGATAGATAGATAGATTAGATACATAATAAAATAGCGAGTGAATTATTGAGAAAGGTACAAAAAGAGACAGACAAAGAGAGACAGTTTCAGTTTCAGTTTCACTTTCTCAAGGAGGCGTCACTGCGTTCGGACAAATCCATACACGCTACACCACATCTGTTGAGCAGATGCCTGACCAGCAGCATAACCCAACGCGCTTAGTCAGGCCTTGAGTGCATGCTTACATATTTGTGTACCTATGAAAGTGGATTTCATTTTACGTAATTTCGCCAGAGGACAACACTCTCGTTGCCATGGGTTCTTTTTCAGTGCGCCAAGTGCGTGCTGCACACGGGACCTCGGTTTATCGTCTCATCCGAAAGACTAGACGCTCAGTTTGATTTTCCAGTCAAACTTAGGAGAAAGGGCGAGAGCGGGATTCGAACCCACACCCTCACGGACTCTCTGTATTGGCAGCTGAGAGAGCAAAGAGAGACAGCCAGTGAACAGAGACGGAGAGAAAGAGAGACAGACAGAGACACAGGGATATGTGTGGGTTGCGTGTGTGGGTGTGCTCGTGCGTGCGTGCGTGCGTTTGTGTGTGTGTGTGTGTGTGTGTGTGTGTGTGTGTGTGTGTGTGTGTGTGTGTGTGTGTGTGTGTGTTTAAAAGAAATGAAAGAATATAAGCGCAGTGGAGAAGACGGAGTAGGAGGAGGAGGAAGAGGAGGAGGAGGAAAACAATGGCACAGAACGTGAGCAATAAGAAACGTGAAGCCATCCAGCGTTCGCCATTCAATCTGCGATAGGAGAGCACATATTGGAACAAAAAAAAAAAGGAAAAAAAAAAACAACAACCAAAAAACGAAAAAAACACCACACCTAAAACGCGAGCTTGCCTAACACGTGAATCGGTCTGAGAAGTGAATAATTAAAATTTTTAAAAAGTGAAAATAAAAAGAAAAAAAGAAGCCTAAACAAAGCGAAGCATGCCTTTCCCCGTGAATCGGTTTCGGGAGTGATTATGATGATGATGATAGTAATGATGACGATAATGATGACGATGATGGTGATAAGAAGAAGAAGAAGAAGAAGAAGAAGAAGAGGAGGAGGAGGAGGAGGAGGAGGAAGAAGAAGAAGAAGAAGAAGAAGAAGAAGAAGAAGAAGAAGAAGAAGAAGAAGAAGAAGAAACAAAGAAGAAACAAAGCGAAGCACAACAACCAAAATTGGACGTCCGTGTATGCCTGCTATTGTGATGGTAAACACAAGAAGAAGAAGAAGAAGAGGAAGAAGCGACAACTACAGTAAACACACACACATATTCTTAAAAGATCTTTCAAGAATGAAAACATAAGCATACACATAATATCAATATCATATGATAGTCTCGT
The DNA here is from genome assembly GCF_041734735.1 of Babylonia areolata. Classification (NCBI taxonomy): domain Eukaryota; kingdom Metazoa; phylum Mollusca; class Gastropoda; order Neogastropoda; family Buccinidae; genus Babylonia; species Babylonia areolata. Next base: position 28,445,228 of record NC_134888.1, on the reverse strand, counting down.
TTCACCAGTACTAACGTATGGAGCAGAAATATGCTTCCCCACTTGTGAAAAAGCAGATGATACTTTTACCTTTGACAAACTATATAACCATTGTCTCATGAAAACTTTCCTCATGAGCATGTTCATTTAAACTTTTTTAGACAAATATTCGGAGTCCACAAAAAAAGCCACAAATTTAGCAATACTTGGTGAAATAGGTAAATACCCCTTAAGTTTAAATGTGATTTGTCAAATAATAAAATTTTGTTTTCACATAACACAGGCACGTGCGAATTCGTTTATCAAAATTGTGTATGATGACACGCTTACAGAGGAAGCAAAACAACGAACATTGGATCAATTTCGTTGAAATTATATTGCAGAATCTTGGTTTAAGACACGTTTGGAATAATCAGTCAACATTCAATATTCATAGTCATGTTATAATGAATAAACTAGAATATGGATATGTTTTATTCTGGAAGAGAAACAAATCTGAAAATAAATCTAAACTACTATTTTATAATAGTATTACTCATGAATACAGAACCGAACCTTATTTGCTTGAAGGATATTTTAATTATAACCAGAAACAATCATTGTGCAAATTAAGAATATCCTGTCATGATTTAGCAATAGAAAAAGGCAGATATTTCAACATCCCAAAAGAAAGGAGACTATGTTTACAATGTCAAACAATAGAGGATGAATATCATTTCTTAGATGACTGCGAGTTATACAACGAAATTAGAATAGATTTCATACAAAAAATTAAAGAATACCTTCCAAATATTATTAAACCCAGTCAGTTAATACTGGAAGACAAACCTGTGGGACTGTTTGGGAAATTTGTCAGTAACTGCTGCCATAAACGCCATAGCGTGCAGGAGTGATTCATTCTCTTGGTCAATATTCATCTATTATTTTGTTTTGCAAATTGTTGACGAATGTCTGATTACAGGAACGTAACCAAACAGAGAAACTGAAGTCATTTCATGCTGAAGAAAAGAAGAGTGCAGCTGGTGATCAATTCAGTTCCATCATAGAGTGTCAATATTTTTCTGATGTTCATAAAGATTCTCACCCAGTACGTCCAAAATGTGTATTGTCATTTTGTTTTTTTGCAGTCAAACGGACATATTTAAAGAATTCATTAAAACTTTCAATGATGATGTGCATTTAGATATGGGTATGTGCGCACTCATTAGAAATGAATGCAGACGTTCAGAGAAGTCTAGATGCGTTTTGAATTGTATTGTTTTTTTTCAAAATTGTCCGTGCCCCAGAATGGGTCAGTGCTCGGCACGTATATCACGCGTGCATAGTGACGTGACTGATGACGTCATCAGAAGAAGGGGAAATAACTCTGGAAGGCTGAAAATTCACACAGAATATCTAGAGTGGTATTCTCCAGACCATTTTCTCAGTTTTAGGCTTAGTGCTTTGGATATTGTTTTATAACCTGAAACACCACTTTCTACTGGTTTACCCCTGGCGGTGAAGGGGAAATTGTGGGAAAAAAGAAGAAGAAAAAAGAAGACAACAACAGCAGCAACAACAACAAGAACAAAAGGAAAAGAAGAAATCTAAACAACATTGCCACACCAGACTGATCGGTCTCCGTTTTGACGTTGACGTGAAAACAGGGCAATATCGATCTCCCACATCCCCTATATCAACAGCAGCCTGACGAATCCTTCCTGGCAAGAAGAACAATAACAAGACCAATAGCGAGAAGAAGAAGAAGGAGGAGGAGGAAGAGGATGATGAGAGAAACGGCAAGAAAATAACAATAGCGAGAAGAAGAAGAAGAAGAAGAAGGACGAGGAGGAGGAGGAGGAAGAGAGAAACAGCAAGAAAATAACAATAGCGAGAAGAAGAAGAAGAAGAAGAAGAAGAAGAAGAAGGAGGAGGAGGAGGAGGGAAACAGCAAGAAAATAACAATAGCGAGAAGAAGAAGAAGAACGAGGAGGAGTAGGAGGAGGAGGAGGAGGATGACAGAAAAGGTCAGAAAATAACAATAGTGAGAAGAAGAAGAAGAAGAAGAAGAAGAAAGAAGGAAGACGAGGTGGAGGTAGAGAAGGAGAAGGAGGATAGAAACGGCAAGAAAATGATAGAAGGAATGACGAGCAATCTTTCTTACTGATTCTTTACTATACACTCACACGGAAGCAGCAGAAAAATCAAGGGAAAGAGAGGACTGTCTGTCTCGTCAATCAAACGGAATCGCTTTTGGATCAAACACGAAATCATGCCCTTCGTAAAGGCCATCTCACAAAATAGGAAATCATGAATAACGCTCAATTTCGACTTTAATTATTAAGAATTATTTTCTCTTAGAAATAGGGTGTTATCCGAAAGACAAACATGTAAATAAGCGATTGGTTTGCTGATATGCTTTCAATTGTAGGGCCTGAAAAAAGAACAGAGAAGGAAGAAAACGATAAAAACGAAAGGAAAAGAATGGGATTGACGGTGTAGATAGTGAGCAACAGAGAAGAAGAAGAAGAAGAAGAAGAAGAAGCAGAAGGAGGAGGAGGAGGAGGAGGAGAAAGAAGAAGGAGAATAATGGGAAAATAGGAACAGGAACAACAGCAAGATAGAAGGAGAGAGAGAGAGAGAGAGAGAGAGAGAGAGAGAGAGAGAAGGTGGAGGAGGTGGAGGAGGTGCAGGAGGAGAAGGAGGTGGAGGAGATGGAGGAGGAGAAGAAGGAGGTGGAGGAGGAGAAGGAGGTGGGGGGAAGAGGAGAAGGAGGAAGAGAAGGAGGAGGAGGAAGAGGGGGAGGAGGAGGAAGAGAAGGAGGAGGAGGAGGAGGTAGAGGAGGAGAAGGAGGAGGTGGAGGAGGAAGAAGAGGAGGAGGAGGAGGAAAAAGACAACAACATAAAGAATGAGAACAATCAGAAGCATCTCTCTCTCTCTCTGTCTGTCTGTCTGTCTGTCTGTCTGTCAGTCGTCCCCTGTCTCTGTCAGGTCTACAGAGTTTCTCTAGTTTTCTGTTCATATGTGTTGTGAACATGTTGTCTTTCATCTTTCTGATTTAATTAAGAGTTACGCGTGCGCGTGAACGACAGGTTTGTAAGCTGTTTGATTTGTCTCTGCACCAATTTAATTTATTATTATTATTATTATTATTATTATTATTATTATTATTATTATTATTATTATTATCAAATAGCATTGGTAGTAAGTAGAAGTAGTAGTAGTAGTCGTAGTAGTAAGTAGTATTGTTCAACCACCTTGTTTTTCATCATTATCATCCTTAGAAACAGCAGCTGAATCGATACAATAGATGTGAATGTACACAAATAGATGAACATCTGTGTCTGTCCGGTGTCTGTCTGTCGGTCTGTCTCTCTTTGTGTCTCTCCGTCTTGTCTGTAAGTTTGTTTTGTCTGTGTCTACCTGTCTGTTTTTTTTTCCCTCTATCTCTGTTTGTCTCTGTCTGTAGGTCTCTGTATCTGTCTGTCTGTGTGTCTGTTTCTGTCTGTCTGTGCCTCTCTCTCTCTTTGTCTCTCTCTTGATATATTGACGTCCACAACAAAATGGGACAAGGTATTTTCTGCTCCATGGAGTGTGTCCTCTAAGTGGTATTACCGTAATGCTCCTCATCCTTATCCCCACTCCCCATACACACACACTCACACTCAAACCACCCCTTACCCTCACCCCTACACACACACAAACTCACACCCACCCCTCACCCCTCACCCTCACCCCTACACCCCTACACATACACTCACACCCACATCCACCCCCTCACCCTCACCCACCCACCCATACACACACACACACACACACACACTCACCCTCACCTCACCCCTAACCCCACACCCCTACACACACACTCACACCTACACCCACCACACCACCCTCACCCACACCCCTACACACACACTCACACCTACACCCACCACACCACCCTCACCCACACCCCTACACACACACTCACACCTACACCCACCACACCACCCTCACCCACACCCCTACACCCCTACACACAAACTCACGCCTACACCCACCACCTCACCCTCACCCTTCTACCCCATACCCACAGACTCACCCTGACCCCCTCACCCTCACCCCTACACACCTACACACACAGCCTCACTCTCACCCCCTCACCCTCACCCACCCACCCCATACACACAGACTCACCCTCACCCCCTCATCCTCACCCCTACACACCTACACACACAGCGGCATCAGTGGACCAACACAAACAAGCGGACCCAACATGAACGTGACAGGATAAAAGAGATCCACAGAGAGGACTGGCTCACTGGGTGGGGGAGACATTAACGGATATCACAGTTTGTCTCTCGGGAAGCGAGGATGATGATTCGTTGTGCCATCACTAATGAACCTCAACGGTGGACACACATGTTGCTTCGTCACCCAATGTCCGAAGCACACAAACGG
>NC_134888.1:28433330-28435830 GCF_041734735.1 Babylonia areolata | reverse complement strand
GAAAGACTGACAGACTGACAGACAGACAGACAGAGGAGGAGGTAAGGGAGAGAAAGCTTTTGATAAACGCAAACGACAGTTATGGAGTAGTATAGCTCAGCACACACACACACACACACACACACACACACACACACACACACACACACACTGATTCACGGAACCGTGACAGAAGAGTGAGAGAGAGAGAGAGATGTGGCGAGAGAGAGAGACATAGAGACAGAGACAGAGAGACAAACAGAACAAACAGAGAGACAGAGACAGAGAGACAATAAATACAGGCCAACACAACACAAAAGTCTTTGTAACAGATGGTAATAAATCAGCAAGGTACAGCCCTCGAGGTAAAAAGAACGAGGCAACTGTAAACAAAAACAAACAAACATTAAAACACAAGGGAGAGGGGGGTAGAGAGAAGAAGAAGAAGAAGAAGAAGAAGAAGAAGAAGAAGAAGAGAGAGAGAGAGAGAGAGAGACAGACAGACAGACAGACAGACAGACAGACAGACAGAGAGAGAGATGTTTGACGCTTTGACACTTTGACACTTTAATGTCATTGGCCATGAGGTCCTTAGGGCATGGGTGAATGCATCAACATACTTTCATTGCTTAACAAAACATCATAATAACCGAATAGAAATCGCGAAAGCAAATATTGAAACAAAACAAAGTTCTTTCCCTGACGAAAAGGCATAGAGGCACAGAGAGAGAGAGAGAGACAGAAAGAGATGGATGGAGAGAGAGACACACAGAGATACAGAGAGAAAGAGAGATGGATGGTGAGAGAGCGACAGAGAGAGAGACAGAGAGAGAGAGAGAGAGAGAGAGAGAGAGAGAGAGAGAGAGAGAGGAAATACAGAAAGACAGAGAGGCGGACTGACAGGCAGACAGTGAGTCAGAGACAGCGACATACAGTCTGACATGCACACATCTGGACAGACGTACACATACATAAGAAAACAACACAAAACAAACAACAACAACAACAAAATACGTGTCAGAATCAGATACAGATTGAGACAGAGAGAAAGACTCAGAAGGAGACAGAAAGACAGACAGGCAGGCAGGCAGGCAGACAGAAATGAAAGACATAAGGACAAAGAACCAGAGCCTCGACGATTCAAAGAATCAAAGAGTCAGAGTCTGAGCGAGACACAATCGGACACCGACAGAAAGATAGACATACAAAGAGATGTAGATGTGCAGCCAAAAAAAGAAGTGTAAAAAGCAATGCAATAAAGAAAAAACGCGTGACACTCAAGAAGGACACCTTCTGAAGAGGATGACATCATGAATGAAGCGCCCCAGATACTGTACTCTATGTCACAACACCAATACACACGACAACAAAAAACCTTCCAGGACCCCTCTTCAGTCCACACTGAAACCTATCCTGTTTGCTGGCCGAGTAACACACCGCTTCCTCAAGGTGTCCACAAAAGACAGCACCGCAGCATGAGTGGATTCATGCTTGTAACATTCCTGTCAAAAAGCGTCTCTTGGCTTTGTAAGATACTTGTTTTCTGATTCTGATAGACCAGTTATGAACACTTGATGGATAAATCTGAGAGAGAGAGCGAGAGAGAGAGAGAGAGAGAGAGAGAGAGAGAGAGAGAGAGAGAAATTCAATTGAAATTCAAATCGAAATTCTTTATTAACAATAGCCTATTTTGCTTTTATGCCACGTGAAGATTACCAATCAAACCACAAACAACATATAGAACTATCAAAAACAACAACAACAACAACAAAACACATAAGTCAACAAAGACGTGTAAACTAAGCTGTATTTTTTTGTATGCAGTGTGAGCAACCTTGGCGGCAGTTGCTTTCACCGGGTCATTTTTGTTTCAGAAATGATTAGTGACATTAAAAAAAAACCCGACCAACCGTCAGCAGGAATAACTTGTAAAAACATTAAAACGATAAATTGTACTGATATGACCTTGCCTTGACCTTGGCCCCCTTAGAGTGTAAGGAGTTAAGGGCCGAAACACTTGACTGAGGGAGGCTTCTTCTCTGAAGACCTTGTACTGTCCAGCTCTCCCTAGAATTTCTTATCACTATTGATTTGACCTTGCCTTTCGCATTCTATTCATAAGAAAAAGCTAATTCCACTGGTAGCTTCTCCTTTTCTGTGGTTAAATGCTTCAGCGAAAAACTGTGCAAGTGATTTGGTAATAGCCAAAATGTGTTTGCTGATGAAATTATACTACGTTCCGTCTTTTCATGTCATAGTTAACAAAATTAAAGGTTGCAAGACGAAATTAAAACATTATGTTCCTAACAGTCAAAAAAATGATATTCATCTTCCAGACCGTCTGAGACACAGAGAGAGAGAGAGAGAGAGAGAGAGAGAGAGAGAGAGAGAGAGAGAGAGAGAGAAGGCGGGTAGGGAGGGAGGGAAGGAGAGGGAACATGGACACTGTTGGTTGGTAGGTGAAGACTGAGTGACGATGGTGGTGGTGGTGGTGGTGGTGACGGCGAAGGAGGGGAGGAGG
>NC_134888.1:28423330-28428330 GCF_041734735.1 Babylonia areolata | reverse complement strand
TACATTACATTGCCTTCCTTTGCCTCTTGAACTAAACCCCACCCCTTGGGATTTTTTTTCTCCACAGCGTGCATTTTAACACGATATTTTGACGCATTTATTAAAACACATTACCTCAAGAAGAACAGACTAAAATCACGACAGTTTCATTCGATGCATCATCACATGGAATGGATGGTGGTATACTTGTCACCTGAAAAGTGACCAGTTACATTCTTTGTGGGAAGAAAACTAAGAACCAGTACCAGTACCAGATCTTTTCAAGGCAGTACGAACCAGTACCAGTACCAGCTCTTTAAGGCAGTACGAACCAGTACCAGTACCAGCTCTTTCCGGGGCAGTACGAACCAGAACCGGTACAAGCTCTTCCAAGGCAGTACGAACCAGAAGGAAGTCAGATCAGAATTTTCAAGACACTGATGCAAAACCGAAACAAAGAAAAAGAAAGAAGTTAACCGGTGACACAGAGCAGGAGCGTTGGAACAGCTGACAGGGGGTGACAACCTGTTTGGATCAAAACTCCAACAGACACTGAAGCAGTAGTGGTGAGCCAGTCACCGTCTCCTTCACCTCAGTGCAGTAGGTCGTACAATGTGCAGACCAGTATAGGAATGCGGAGCAGAAACCGCCGTCATTCTTCGACGCACAAACAGCCAGCAGTTCAAGGAAACATCTCCTCTACACAAGACAACATCTGCTGTGCCAGTCCAGCAGTCTCAACAACAGGAATGTTGCAGGTCTGTCCACACTCAGAACGACGCTGGTTTGCTGGATGATCTACAACCCTTAGATGTGAATTACGAAGGGGACAGAGGGAATTCAAGTCAAAAGTAGAGCAACAGTTTCAGACAGGGAGAATGGCAGATGCATGGGATGGGTTAAAAATTATCACTGGAGAAACGAAAAGGAAAACAGTAGCTTGTAAAATGGAAAAGGATAAATAAACTGAATGATTTCTACTGTCGGTTTGAAAGGAATGAGCTGGGAAGAGAACTGGATAGTGTTATCTCACAGTTGCAGGAAAAGATCAAAGATAGGAACACAGGTGAAGACTTTGAGATCGATGCAAAAGTTGTTGAATCTTTATTTTTAAAACTGAATGTCACGAAGGCAATTGGCCCCGACAATATCTGCGGAAAATTACTGAAAACATGTGCTTCCCAGTTGTGTGACGTGTTCTGTAAAATTTTCAACTGGTCTCTGAAGGACTGCTCTGTCCCCAGCATCTGGAAAAAATCTACTATCTGTCCTATCCCCAAGAAAAAGAACCCAGCCGCACTAAATGATTACCGTCCTGTTGCCCTGACTTCAATAGTGATGAAATGCTTTGAAAAAATTATTCTCCGACATCTTCTTTCTTTCACTGAACAGCAGCTTGACTCTCTTCAGTTTGCTTATAAAGCACACAGAAGTACTGACGATGCTATCCTAACTCTCCTTCATAATGCTTTCCTTCATTTGAATAACACGGGATCTTTCGTTCGTATCCTTTTTGTTGACTTCTCTTCTGCTTTTAACACAATAAAACCTCATCTCCTTGCCCTCAAACTGCTAGGCATGGATGTTGATCCGAAGCTTACTCTTTGGATAGTAAGTTTTCTTCTCAATAGAACTCAGTCCGTCCGCTTTCATTCTGCCCACTCTTCTCTAAAATCTACTTCTACTGGTGCACCCCAAGGTACAGTGCTGTCCCCTGTTCTTTTTACACTGTACACAAATGACTGCAGAGGCACGGAGGAAACTCCTGTCATAAAATATTCTGATGACTCAGCAATTGAAGATCTGTCCAACTCTGATGCTATTTATTTCAGTGAAATTAAAAAGTTCTGTTCCTGGTGTGAGAAAAACTATCTGGATCTCAACGTATTGAAAACAAAAGAAATGTTAATAGATTTTCGGAAAGACCCCTTGCCAATAGCTGACCTTGTTATTGATGGTCAAACAGTGGAGAGGGTCAATGAATATAAATATTTAGGGACCATCTTAGACAATAAGCTGACTTTTGACAGAAATGTTGATTCCATTCATAAGAAATGTCAATCTAGAATTTTTTGTTTACAGAAGCTTAGAAATGTTGGTATAAATTCAAATATTCTTCAAAGTTATTATCGATGTTGTATCGAGTCCGTGCTCACAGTTTCATTTATGTGCTGGTATGGAAGTTTGGGAGTGAGGAGTAAGCGTGTTTTGAACGATGTCATGAGTGTATGCAGTAAAATTGTGGGAGTGAAACAAGCTAGTATGCAAGAGCTGTATGAAAGTCGAGTGGTTAAAAAAAGCAGGCAGATAGCAACTGACGACACCCATATTTTAGCAAAGTATTATGAGCTGTTGCCATCAGGACGACGCTACAGAACTTTAAAGTTGAAATCCAGAGCTCTGAAGACTTTTATTCCACGTTCAATCCACCTTTTAAATTCTTGAGAACTCTGTGTGTGTGTGTGTGTGTGTGTGTGTGTGTGTGTGTGTGTGTGTGTGTGTGTGTGTGTGTGTGTGTGTGTGTGTGTGTGTGTGTGTGTGTGTGTGTGTGCGCGCGCGCGCGCGCGCGCGCGCACTCTCATGTGAGACGTGTGAAAGTCCGTGCATGATAGGCTGTACCTTGTTCTAGTTGTGGTGTGTGTGTGTGTGTGTGTGTGTGTGTGTGTGTGTGTGTGTGTTTACTGAGCTTAAAACGTGACAATTGGTTATAATGAATGTGCAATATGTAGGAAGAATAATGTGCAATATGCAGGATGAATGTACAATGAATATGTCTAATGCTAACGTCCATATTCTAAATATATTTCTGTTTAATAATTGCGATGTAATAATTAATTGCAATGTTTTTAAAAGCGAATATGTGAAATGCTTTTATTTGAGAACATATGTTTATTACTCTTGTTTAATCAAGTTATCCGCGTGTGTGGGGTGAGTGGTGGGGGGAGGGGGGGGGGGGCGTGCGGTGCGGGTGTGTGCTGATTATCTGGTTGTGGTTTTCCGCAATTCATCTTTATTCTTATCTTATGTCTATGATAATCAATGTGTAGTATAGTAGGCTATGTTTATAATTATATTCAATAATGTTTCTTAATTCTTTCTGTTTTTACATTAAGAATACTAGTTATTACCTGCAGTGTGTGGATGTATGTATGAAACGATGTATGTGATATTTTTTACATTTGTATCTTCGTAATATTTGTAGGGGCTGTTGTTGGCTTTTACAGTTATGGTCACCATGTTGTTTACTTGTCTATGTTGTGATAATGCACCTGACCAAATTTCTTCAGTTGGAGATAATAAAGTTATTCTTATCTTATCTTATCTTAACCCTGTGGAAACACCCAGTGAACACCGACTGTTGATACTAGAAGTGGCCGACGTGTTAGAGTCCCACAAAAAACCCCACTTAGTTTATAGATCATATGGAGGTTGTTTGTACAATAATTGAACAAAGACGAGAGTGCCTGTTGGCTTGGGTTTTACTGAATTGAATTAGTTCCTCCAAAGGTTTGAGTCTGTTAAAAGGACATCGAGATCAACAAAGTTCAGCACGTTCATGAACATTCACACACCTGTGAAAGTTAGATCACGGTTCTTCATTTTGTAGACATGTTAGCTTCAGTAAAGGAGATGTAGAGTAATGGTCCTTGACCTTCTGTTACAGATTGTAAACAAGCCTCACTTCCGTGATGAACAATTAGCCAATCAGAAAAGAGGTACCTTACAGGCTGTGAAAATGAACCGAACATCTGGACAAGTCGCAAACTGTTGCTCGAAAAAGGTTATACGTATTTACTTACTTTCTGCAATTCCCACACCGGTCTCCGCTAAGACAGAACATGGCCTTTTTGTTTGAAATTTTGTTCGATGATGTTGTTCAGTGACCATGCATGATGTTATGTTTAGCTTGAAAAAACGTTTTTCAGGTTTGAATTCAAAATAGAATGTGCCTGTAAGACTGTAACATCGGTGTGTCTATATTGTCTATTGTTTGTACGTTTGTGAATATTCAGAAATTCCGTATCAGTCGACCAGTCTCCGAACAAAACTCTGTCCTTGTCAGTTTCAGTGATTATTTGAAAACTAACTTAAATATGCCAAACAGACAAAACTATAAACGCTTTAAACTTTGACTGAAGGCAACAAGAACCGGAAACCTGTCTAAGAATAAGTGCGTCATCGGACCGAAAAAAAGCCAAACCCTCAAAACCAAAACAGACAACAAACAAACAAAAATCAGCAAAAAAAAGAATGGCGCCTGAAGGGATTAAAACAGCAACAAACAAACAAACAAACTAAACAATCAAACAAAAATGAGTCTTCGCCTAATGGGATTAAACTAACAAAAAGCAAAAAAATAAACCACGAGAAACAAGAACGTAGAACTGATTATTTCAAGAGGAGAATCAATCATAATGCTTCCCTACATGGAATTGAACGATTCAGAAAAGGATCGTGACAAGACTGCAACGAAAGTTAACCGCCCCTGGGCAGCGTTGAATGATGTATTGTTTGTATTATACTGTACTGTATTGTACTGTATTGCATTGTATTGTGTTGTGTTGTATTGTATTGTGTTGTGTTGTACTGCATTGTATTTTATTGTATTGTATTGTGTTGTATTGCGTTGTATTGTATTGTCTTGTGTTGCATTGCATTGTATTTTATTGCATTGTGTCGTGTTGTGTTGTTTTGTGTTGCGGTGTAATGTGATGTATTGTGTAGTGTTGTGTTGTATTGCGTTTCGTTTCGTTGCGTTCTCTTGTCCTGTCTTGTCTTGTCTTATACTGGACTGGATTGGATCGGATTTGATTGTAGTAGTAGTCGCAGCAGCAACAGCAGAAGCAGTAGTAGTGGTGGTGGTGGTGGTAGACGTAGCAGTAGTAGTAGTAGTTGTTGTTGCAGTGAGAGGAAGAAGAAAAAGCAGAAGAAAAGAAAGTGCTGTTATGGTGCAAACTCCAGATAGAATGGGCTTCAAGCACCTCACAAGAAACAATACATGCGGAATAGTGCATAATAAC
>NC_134888.1:28403330-28415830 GCF_041734735.1 Babylonia areolata | reverse complement strand
TTTTTGTTCTTCTTTTCGTCTTGTTCTTGTTCTCTAGTTCTCGTTTTCTTGTTCCAGTTCTTCATCATCATCATCATCATCATCTTCTTCTTCTTCTCGTTCTTCTGTTCCTTGTTGTTCTTGTTCTTGTTCTTGTTCTCCTCCTCCTCCTTGTTGTTGTTGTTGTTGCTCTTCTTCTTCTTCTTTGCTTGTCTTTTGGAATTCTTTTACACCACGTTTGTTACTTTACATGCAGTAGCAGTTTAGCAGTAATCTCCAGACATTCGGTCTGACTTGCGCGTTCGCTCAGTGCGTCATTCAGGCATGGCATCCCCCCGCAGCCGCCTTCCTCTCGCACCCCTCCCCCAACACACACATGCACACACACACACACATGCACACACACACATACCTGCACACGCGCAGTCCATATATTTCTTGATGGCATTTCCAATGCGTTACCTTCGAGAAATATATGTATGCGTCAGTTCAGCAACTCCAGGTGAAAAAAAAAAAGAAAAAAAAGAAGAACAACACAGAATCGAAGACCGGTTGTCTCCGTCGAAAAAAAAAAAAAGAGGAACTGATCACTCCATCCATCAAGTTAGCCGTGTTGTAGTTCTTGTTGTTGTTGTTGTTGAATGGTTCTTTTTTGTGGGGCAAGAAAAGTTTAAAGGGTTTGTCAAATGTTCTCCGGGTCACGAAGCTAAGAACTCTCTTTCAGTTCGAGAAGCCACATCCCATTCCCTCGAGAGGAGAACCTGTTCAATCTTGGGACACATATCACTTCTGTAGGTTCTCTGGAAAAAAAAGAGAGATAAAAACAAAACACAAAAACAAAGAGCTGGTAAGCGAAAACAAATGAAGAGAGAGAGAGAGACAGAGACAGAGAGAGCGCATCACAAGATGAATTCAGGACGTGATTCTCGTTTATTTCAAAGTGCTCCGGGACCATTGCTGCGTGAGTGAGTGAATGAGAGAGAGAGAGGGGGAGCTTCCAAAGATAAATTCAGCACGTGATTCTCGGTTGTGTGTGTGTGTGTGTGTGTGTGTGTGTGTGTGTGTGTGTGTGTGCTAATTTCTGAGAGAAAGAGAGAGAGAGAGATGGAAGATGGTGACAGCAAAGGACAGTTGAAAAGAAGGAGAAAAAGAAAGAGAATAATGGGAAATGAAAAGAAAAATTGGGGAAGGGGGGAGAGAAGACACAAATACTCGTCTTCTGGCTGGCCCAGCCACGTCGTAGACCTTCCAGATACTCATTCGTTTGGCTCACACACACACACACACACACACGCACACACACAGAGACACACAGACACACACACAGACACAGACACACACACACACACACACACACACACACACACACGCGCGCGCGCGCGCGCGCGCGCGCGCGCGCGCGCAAACTAGTTGTTTTTTTTCCCGAAGCATTCCTTGGATGGGTTGGACACCTCCAGATGAGAGCTAACTCATGGTGGGGTGTTTTCTTTTTTTCTTTTTCTTTTTCTTTTGTTTTTCTTATTTGTTTGTTTGTTCAGTTCACTTCTCACACCTTCACGATCTGAACTGCAGCAACTCTCAAAGGGACCTGAAGAAAGAAAAAAAAAGAAAAAAAAAAAAGAAAACGGAAAGAGAACTGCCAGTCTTTCCTATCCATCAAGTCCGTTGTGTTGGCAAGAAAGCCGTGAGGAGCGCGCAAAGTCCTCTCTGTGTGAACAGTTAAAGAAAAACTGATTTCCGATTTGAAGGACAAAGCATGGTCCCCAGAGTTAAAACAAACAAACACCTCAAAACATAACAAAACAAAACAAATGTCAAGAACATGTTCGTTCTCTTTCAAATTGATCAGCCAGGTTCCTTTGAGAGGTGGACAGGCTGTACCTCAGGAGAACTTGTTACACGACGATTTACTCGCAAAAATAAAGAATGAGATAAGATAAAGGTAAGAGAGAGAGAGAGAGAGGGAGTGGAGAGAGAGGGAGGGAGAAAGAGGGAGGGAGAGAGATGTGGGAAAGGAGAGGGAGGAGAGAGCAGGATGGATACAGAGAGACGGAGGGGGAAGGGGGACGAGAGAGAGGGAAGGAGATGGAGGAGGGAGAGAGATGGAGGGAATGAGGAGAGTGAGAGAGTCCTTCTGAAGTGCGCGCGCGCACACACATACACACACACACACACACACACACACACACACACACACACACACACACACGAGAGAGAGAGAGAGAGAGAGAGAGAGAGAGAGAGAGAGAGAGAGAGAGAGAGAGAGAGAGAAAGCTTTATAAGATGAATTCAACACGCGTGATTCTCGTTTATTTCAATATGTGCATGGACCATTGCTGCTTGAGATAGAGGGAGAGGGAAGTGGAATCATGTCTACTCAGTCTTTTCTCGATGACTGATGCGGTTGTCCATGGTGAAAAAAAGGCCATGGTTCTTGCCAAAGGAATCCACAACAGTTTCGAAAGTACTTGATTAATGGTTGAATTTTGTCAGGATAAGACAGAAGACGAAATGATGGGGATGACAGAGGGAAGAGGATGACATGACGAAAGTATTTTGTGTGGATTGGATTTCACTTGACACGGCTTACTGTTGACACACAACACGCTCGCATGGTCAGTGAACCAGTTTGTCCAGCTGTTCACTGAATACAAAAGCCAACAACTTCGTGTGCAAACCTCTGCATGAACGGTTGAACAACGCCTGCTCGTCACCCAAGCAAAGAAGTGATTCTGACGCGAAGATCAATGGCCGTGGAAGTCCATCGTAAACGATGAAGACGTCAGTAACTCTGGATATCAGAACTCCAACCCAAAGGTAGAAGCTAAAAAAAAAAAAAAAAAAAAAAAAAAAGCGCGACGCCTGAGCAAGATGTTTCTTCCATGTCTCCTCTTTGCGGGATTGACGCTGCTGGTCCAGTTCATGAAGATGCCTGTTCTCAAATGGCAGAACTCCCTTGTAGACAGTTAGTCGCCAGGCGTTGCGGTCAGTGATAAGAGTTACCCTCCTGAGGATTGGTCAGTGACAAGGGTTTCCCTCCCGATGATTGGTCAGTGACAAGGGTTTCCCTCCCGAGGATTGGTCAGTGACAAGGGTTTCCCTCCCGAGGATTGGTCAGTGACAAGGGTTTCCCACGAGAATTGGTCAGTCTTCTTCTTCTTCTGCGTTCGTGGGCTTCAACTCCCACGTTCACTCGTATATACACGAGTGGGCTTTTTACGTGTATGACCGTTTTTACCCCGCCATGTAGGCAGCCATACTCCGCTTTCGGGGGTGAATTGGTCAGTGACAAGGGTTTCCCTCCCGATGATTGGTCAGTGACAAGGGTTTCCCATGAGGATTGGTCAGTGACAAGGGTTTCCCTCCCGAGGATTGGTCAGTGACAAGGGTTTCCCATGAGAATTGGTCAGTGACAAGGGTTTCCCACGAGGATTGGTCAGTGACAAGGGTTTCCCACGAGGATTGGTCAGTGACAAGGGTTTCCCACGAGGATTGGTCAGTGACAAGGGTTTCCCACGAGGATTGGTCAGTGACAAGGGTTTTCCCTCCCGAGGATTGGTCAGTGACAAGGGTTTCCCACGAGAATTGGTCAGTGACAAGGGTTTTCCCTCCCGAGGATTGGTCAGTGACAAGGGTTTCCCATGAGGATTGGTCAGTGACAAGGGTTTCCCTCCCGAGGATTGGTCAGTGACAAGGGTTTCCCATGAGGATTGGTCAGTGACAAGGGTTTCCCACGAGGATTGGTCAGTGACAAGGGTTTCCCACGAGGATTGGTCAGTGACAAGGGTTTCCCATGAGGATTGGTCAGTGACAAGGGTTTCCCACGAGGATTGGTCAGTGACAAGGGTTTCCCTCGAGGATTGGTCAGTGACAAGGGTTTCCCACGAGGATTGGTCAGTGACAAGGGTTTCACATCCGACGATTGGAATGCCGCAGGGCGCACAGTACAGCCCTGGGTTCTGACGAAGCAAGATGCCTAAAATGAATGTGCCTCTGCCTGCAGCCTCTGGTGACCAGCGTTTTTCTTCATGCAGATCTGACCTGCCACTACATACATGGCGGTTTGAACCACCAGGGAACTGCTACAGGCTACCTTTCCTGCGTTTTCGGAATTTGACTGTTCTGTATACCTTCCTTCAATCTTATTTATGTATTGTATTGTATTGTATTGTATTGTACTGTATTGTATTTCTTTTTTTTTTGTCACAACAGATTTCTCTGTGTGAAATTCGGGCTGCTCTCCCCATGGACAGTGCGTCGCTCACTGTAGCGCCACCCATTTTTTTGTATTTTTTCCTGCGTGCAGTTTTATTTGTTTTTCCTATCGAAGTGGATTTTTCTACAGAATTTTGCCAGGAACAACCCTTTTGTTGCCGTGGTTTCTAAGTGCATGCTGCACACGGGACCTTGGTTTATCGTTTCATCCGAATGACTAGCGTCCACACCACCACTCAAGGTCCAGTTGAGGGGGAGAAAATATCGGCGGCTGAGCCGTGATTCGAACCAGCGCGCTCAGATTCTCTCGCTTCCTAGGCGGACGCGTTACCTCAAGGCCATCACTGCATCTTCCTTGTGCTGTACATCTTTCTGCAATCTCATTTTCGTGCTGTATACCTTCCCTCAATCTTATTTTTGAGCTGTAAATCTTTATGCAATCTTATTTTTACCGTGTTATATATCTTCTTGCAATCATATTATTTTTGTGCGGTACGTCTTTCTGCAACCTTATTTTTGTGCTGTATATCCCCCTTCAATCGTGTTTTTGCGCTGTATATCCCCCTTTAATCATATCTTTGTGCTGTATCTCTTCCCATGATCTTATTTTTCTGAGTATATCTTTCTGCAATTTTATTTTTGTTCTGTACATCTCCCTGTGTCTTGATTTTTGTGTTGTATATCTTCCTGCAGTCTTATTTTTCACAGTGCTCAATGTCTTCCTGCAGTCTTATTTTTCACTGTGCTCAATGTCTTCCTGCAGTCTTATTTTTCACTGTGCTCAATGTCTTCCTGCAGTCTTATTTTTCACAGTGCTCAATGTCTTCCTGCAGTCTTATTTTTCACTGTGCTCAATGTCTTCCTGCAGTCTTATGTTTCACTGTGCTCAGTGTCTTCCTGCAGTCTTATGTTTCACTGTGCTCAATGTCTTCCTGCAGTCTTATTTTTCACTGTGCTGAATGTCTTCCTGCAGTCTTATTTTTCACAGTGCTCAATGTCTTCCTGCAGTCTTATTTTTCACTGTGCTCAATGTCTTCCTGCAGTCTTATTTTTCACTGTGCTGAATGTCTTCCTGCAGTCTTATTTTTCACTGTGCTCAATGTCTTCCTGCAGTCTTATTTTTCACAGTGCTATACATCTTCCTGCAATTTCATTTTCATTGTGCTATATATTTTCATACAGTTTTATTTTCTGTGCTTTTTCTTTCTGCAGTCGTATGTTCTCTGTGTTGTATGTATTCATGTGACAACCCACTCCTCGACCAGTTCGCTGGCCGTCTTTGGCTGAGCAGAAACTTGTGTTTGTGATGCAGTGTATTTAATTAATATATCTTAATGAATTAAGGCCCTACCCAAGCAAACTCTATCACACATGCAATCTTATTTTCACTATGTCAGCCATGGTTACTGGAGAAAACTTGGGTATGTTTTTTTTTATGTCTACCCCTTGATGATGAATGCAGAAGTTCAGAAACAAACGAGAAAGAACATTGTTATGGTTTTGCTTATCTTCTCAGCAACTGACAGAAAATTGGTCACGCTATCATGAAGCTATAATCATGAAGACGTGGTGAGAAAAAAAGAAAAAAGAAAAAGACAACTAATCCTACCAACCAGGCTCGGTCATTTGTGACTTCTGGTCGCGTGTACACAGAACAACACTTACTAAACTCCCTGCGAACGACACTGATTTCTAATTGAGGACTCCCCCCCACCCCCCCTCCCCACCTTTCTCCTGCTCTAAAGAAAGGACCACCCTCCAGTGACAGTCCACTTGAATTTGCCAATACCGAAAACTCCTGACAAGAACAAACCACGATTGATTCTGCCATATAAATAAGCAAAATTCAAAAGTGTTTGAATAGTTACCCGATAACGCAAAAATATATCCAGTTTTCATGCGTCAAAGTGAACTAGCATATCTCATTCATCAGCCCAGTCAGGTCTGCAAGGGCACAGAGGATGCTCATTAACGTTCAGTCCATTGCCTTCATCCCTTGCTGGTGGCTCCAATCAATGAATAACAGTCTGACACGGTGACGTTGATGAAGTCTGGATTTCACACGATTGCCTTTGTCCCCTGTCGCCTTCGGGATTTGAAAGACTTCTTCTCTCCCTTGTATCTGACCGTCAAAAACTACATGCTGCCGATACCTTTGATGGTTGGAATGTGACATATGATATGATAGTCTTCGTGTCCCTGTTTTTATTTTCCTTCGTGCTGTATTTCCGTCCTCCTCCAGCGCTCTGCTTCTTCTTCTTCTTCTTCTGCTTCTTCTTTTTCATCTTCCTCTTCTACTTCTTCTTCTTCTTCTGCTTCTTCTTCTTCTTCTGCTTCTTCTTTTTCATCTTCCTCTTCTACTTCTTCTTCTGCTTCTTCTTTTTCATCTTCCTCTTCTACTTCTTCTTCTTCTTCTTCTTCTGCTTCTTCTTTTTCATCCTCCTCTTCTACTTCTTCTTCTTCTTCTTCTGCTTCTTCTTCTTCTTCTGCTTCTTCTTCTTCTTCTTCCTCTTCTACTTCTTTTCTTTGTTTTTCTTCCTTTTTATACTTTGTTATTTCCCCTTCTACTGCTTCTCCTGTTCATCTGTTGTTCTTTTCTCTCCTACTCCTCCTGCTCCTCCACTTCCTTCTTCTCCTCTTCTTCCTACTCTCTTCCTTCCTCTTCTCCCTCTCCTTATTGTTCTTCTCCTCCTCTCCCTCCCCATCTTTCTTGCTGTTATTATTGTTGTTGTTGTCATTAGAGAGATGGACAGATAAAATGACACAAACATTAGATTATCTAACTATATATCCACACACACACACACACACACACACACACACACACACACACACACACACGGGCACAATCATGTGTGTGTGTGTGTGGGTGTTTCGTGTATGCATATATCACCCTTCTCAACGTCAACGATCGCCAAATTCCTTCACGATGCAAATAATGTCCCTTTAATGAGGAGCGATAAAGGAATCTTGTGCTACATTTCTTTTTCTTGCCGATTTCACTGCTTCTGTGTGCTTATGTTGGCGAAAAGAAAATAGAACATTTTGTCTTTCCATAAATGCAGATATTGCCCCTTCACTGGGGAACGATAAGTGAACATCTACACCATGTTCTAATTTCTAATCATTTTTCTTTCCGATTTCACTATTTTTGTATGCATACGTTGGGGAAAAAAAAAAAAAAAAAAACAAAAAAAAAACCAACAAAAACCAACCTGAATTTAAATGCCTGCTCAAGAAATGAATAAATGAATACAAGAAGAAGAAGAAGAAAAACAACAACAACAACAACAACAACGAGGAGAAAAAAGAAAAGGGGAGAAAAAGAAGAAGGAATCGGATAGACAAGAATTTGCCGACATTTCACAACTAAAGAAAGATATAGGAAAGGAGGGTGGGAGAAGAAATAGAATAAGGACAAGGAGGAGGACGATGACGATGTGGTCAAACAGTCCAAGATAACGCCAAGGACTGGTGAGTATGAGAAACAGGTAAAGGTAATGATTTTAGACATTAAGAAATAAAGAGACAAATAAAGAGATAAGTAAAGAGATAAACAGATAAATGAATATAGAAATAAAGATGAAAAATGAATGAATGAATAAAAGTAATAAGTAAACAAACAAATAGATATACAAACAAACAAACAAATGAATAAATAAATAAACAATTTCTACCCTAATTTCTGAACCTCACCGATATCCGCCCGAATTATGCACGTTGCAAATGCTGTCCTTATAACGGGGGACGATAAGGGGGTCTTAAAACCGAGTGCAGACATTGCTTGTTTTATTTTATCTTTACTTTTATTTGTTGTTGTTGTTGTTGCTGTTGTTGTTTTCATGTGTGTGTGTGTGTGTGTGTGTGTGTGTGTGTGTGTGTGTGTGTGTGGTTGTTGTTGTTGTTGTTGTTGTTGTTTTCTCTTTTTCTTTCTATTTCACTGTCTGTGTATGCTTACGTTGGAAAATGATAAATGTTATTCCTTGTCTCAAGAAATAGGGGGGAAAACGCCTGCTGAAAAATGTCACTCCGGCGAAGAGTGACAGTGTCATATCTAGAGCTCTACTTCCTTGTGAAAGAATAAAAAAAAAAACAGAAAAGGAAGAAAGAAAGAAAATGAAATGATCCTTACGTTCAGCTAGGCCTTGAGGAGCACTGACACGAACCAGCGACGGAAAACGTGAAGCGTGTTGGCAACATTCCAGCCGTAGGGTGCTGCAATAGGGGCGAAGTGAAAAGTGGTGCATACCACCGCCTTTGAACCCAGAAATGGCAGAGATGCAGCTTCATGGCGAAGCCAACTTTATCACAAGGCTTGGATCGTGGGCGTATGTATTCTCGATGTCCAAACAAACGCGGTAACAACATAACGACATGTTTTCTGTCACAAAAAAGCCTGCAAAAATTTACATGATGCCGGGAAAAAAAACAACAAGAACATCAATCAAAGACCTCAACCCAGTTTCTGGAGCAGTGCTGTTCCAAATCATCAAGCTTTATTTCTGCGGAGCGACGCTGTTTATGATGCATCAATTTGTGCACTTTCCACCAAAGTGGAAATGGTCGCATTGTATGGAAAAATCAACATGCGATCGAAAAAGAACAGAAGTGATGGAAGACCAACATGTCAGTGAAACCTAGAGGCTTTGATGCTGGGGTACGAAAACTAAAGGCAATGTATGCATTCAGTCCTAGTAACTAAAAAAAAGCAACCCCAAAACAACAAAAAAGCATGCAAAACTGATCACTGAAACAATCCAACAGGCGCGCAATCCATTGTACAATTAACAAGAGAGGCAAGGCCTTCAAGACTCACTTGTGATACACTTTAAAAAGAAAATCTAATCGTTAAAATGTGTTCTGTAGGCCTATTTGTAATTATAAAGCTTCGCGTTTAAAAAAAAAAAAAGAAAAAAAAAAGAGTCCTAACCAGATTCGAACCCCACGTGTTCGGATGAGAAGGAACTACCTTATCCATTACACTATCGTGGATCCTTAACTGACGTTCTAAAATTTAACATTTGAACATACTTTTTTAAAGGGCGATAAATCAATTGCGGTATTCGCAGTGAGAACGCTGTTTAAATCATATTATTCTGGTGTATCTTGGGCATTCAAAAAATCTTTAAGGGCAATTAAAAATTCTTTTTACTGGCTATCGCCGCAATCACACTGCAACATTTAGCCGTTTTCACTAGATCTAGATAGATGTACTAGTTTAGTTACACCCGCCGGGAATGTAGTATGACACGGTCGATTCAATTTCTCTTTTATGTTCATTCTAGTTTTATAGTTTTAAAGTTGATATGAAAATTGAGCATTTTGTTAAACTAATAACATGTAGAGCCAAGTACAAGTACTTCTAAACGTCGTAAGAAGTGAAAAGGACTTCATTTTGAGAAAAGTCAAGACTGGAAATTTTTTCGTTTCATTGTGATCAATTCAAGGGTATTAACTCGCATGGTTTACAATTTTTAACTGTGAATTCCGACTGATTCTGTGGATATTTTTTATGGCAGTTTGGGGCATAATCCAGTAAGTGATGAGGCGTTCACAAATCTTTCTCTGAATAAGTATTTAACGGTCTCCTTCTCCTACTTTCCATCACATGTTATCGTGTATTGTCCATTGAATATAGGATTGAACGGGCAGGTCAACAACTTGAAACAAAATGGCGTCGTTTGCGTTCGCGAAGAATATGAGCACGCGCTTTGAATGTGCATGAATATGTGTACGCAATTGATTTTTGCCCATGACCTTCAGGGCTCAGCCAACAGATCTGTAAAGTCCACTCGTCATATTGATTTTAGTATTTTCCGAAAAAGACCACTTGGGCGAATGAACATAGTGGAAGCCCTGTACACTGAGAGTAAAACACACAAGCTTTTTATGTATTGAGTATAATTTCAAAATGTAATGTTAAGATGAGAAAGATCAGTTTAAAGCAAATTAAGTCCCCTAGCATTAATTACATAGTAATTTCCCTTTTTTTACTATCTGCACCAAAACGTTTGCAAAATAAATAAAACTTCCATGCTTAGCAAAAGAAGTTCCTGTTTGAACAAAAAATGATAATAATGACTGCTCTTGTTGTTGTGTCAGAATATCAGATCAAAGTGCCAAGTTTAGAGAATACAAAAAATATAAATATAACAGTAAATGCAGTTTGCATATAATTAGGCTTCATTTTTAATTTTTTGTGCCCATCCCAGAGGTGCAATATTGTTTTAAACAAGATAACTGGAAAGAACTGAATTTTTCCTATTTGTATGCCTAATTTGGTGTCAACTGACAAAGTATTTGCAGAGAAAATGTCAATGTTAAAGTTTAACACACACACACACACACACAGACAACCGAACACCGGGTTAAAACATACTTTGTTTACACAAGTGAGTCAAAAAAGCATGCAAAACTGATCACTGAAACGAGCCAACAGGCGCGCAATCCATTGTACAATTAAAAATTCATCGCGGTTCGTCTCTGCTCGACAGTGTCAATACCTCTGCAATGGCTGAGTGGTTAAAGCGTTGGTCTTTCAGTCCGAGGGTCCTGAGTTTGAATCTTGGTAACGGCGCCTAGTATACACAAACACACTCAGACACACATACACAGACACAGGCAGACAGACAGACACACACACACACACACATACAAACAAAAACACACATGCACACACACACACACACACACACATACACGTACTGCAGAGAGACACCACTGCTCCCAGTCAGTCTTTCAACACAACCTGCACAAGCGTACGGCTCTCGAACGATCTAGTTTTTGTATTTGTATTTCTTTTTGTCACAACAGATTTCTCTGCGCCTAGTATGTAAAAGGTGGACTTTTTTTTCCAGGTCAACATATTATGTGCAGACCTCCTGCCAGTGCCTGAACCCCTTTCGTGTGTATACACACGCAGAAGATCAAATATGAACGTTAAAGATCATGTAATCCATGTCAGCATTCGGTGGGTTCTGAAAACAAGAACATACCCAGCATGCACACCCCCAAAAATGGAGTATGGCTGCATACATGGCGGGGTAAATGAACGAAACGGTTATACACGTAAGATGCCACATGTCTGTATGAGTGTGTATATGTGCGTGACTGAAACCCAATTGAATGACACAGGAAACGAATGATGAGCGCCCAGTGGCAGCTGTCAGTGGGCTCTACCCAGGTAGGCAGCCTGTTGTGCAAATGATTCCATGTTTGTGAAGCGCTTAGAGCTAGGTTTCGGACCGAAGATAGGCACCATATAAGTATTCATATCATTATCATCATTTTGCATATTTCTCCAGTGGTTTCTGAAAAAATTCATGTCACGTGCAATCTCCCTCCCCCCTCCCCCTTCCCCTCCTCCCCGTTAGTTCTTTCTTACTGTTTGTTCTTACTTCCTTACACTCAGTCACTCTGGGATTTTCTCTTCTTTCAGTCATACCTCTCTTCCTTCTTTTTTTTTTTTTTTTTTTTCTTTTTTTTTTCTTTCTCCCTTTCTCCGACATTATTTCTTTCACGTTTTCATTCTCGTTTTGTTTTCTTTCTCTAATTTCTTTTTTGTGGGCTGCATTTGTTTCCTGATGCTGTTGTCTGTCTGCAGAACTTGATTTGTGATTGTTGGTCGCGTCACGCGTGTTTGTTTGGCTGTGTGTTTATCTGATTGCTTTTTGTGTGCTTATTTCGTCGTCAGTCCCTGCTTGCCCGTGTTGACCTGTGTGCTTTCTCTCTCTTCCCCCTTCCTCTCTCTCTCTCTCTCTCTCTCTCTCTCTCTCACTCTCTCTCTCTCTCACCCTCTCTCTCTCTCTCTGTGACTCTGTCTGTCTGTCTCTGTCTGTCTGTCTGGCTCTGTCTCTCTCTCTGTGACTCTGTCTATCTCTGTCTGTCTCTGTCTCTCTCTGTCTCTGCCTCTCTGTCTCTCTCTGTGTCTCTCCCTGTCTCTGTCTCTCTATCTCTGCCTCTGTCTCTACCTCTGTCTCTCTGTCTGTCTGTCTGGCTCTGTCTCTGTCTCTCTCTCTGTGACTCTGTCTGTCTGTCTGTCTCTGTTTCTCTCTGCCTCTCTCTCTGTGCCTCTCTGACTCTGTCTCTCTATCTGTCTCTCTCTGTCTCTCTGTCTCTGCCTCTGTCTCTGTCTCTCTGTCTGTCTGTCTCTGTCAGTCTGTCTGTATGTATGTCTGTTTGTCTCATTCTGTCTTTCTTTTTGTCTGTCTGTCTGGCTCTGTCTCTGTCTCTCTCTGTGCCTCTCTGCCTCTGTCTCTGTCTCTACCTCTGTCTGTCTCTCTCTGCCTGTCTGTGTCTGTCTGTTT
>NC_134888.1:28388330-28398330 GCF_041734735.1 Babylonia areolata | reverse complement strand
TAAAAAAGCATGTTTAAATGTTAAATTTTTGAACGTCAGTTAAGGAGCCACGATAGTATATTAGGTAAGACAGTTTCTTCTCACTCGAACACGCGGGGTTCGAATCTGCAGTCAGGACTTTTTTTTTCTTTCTTTTTTTCTTTTTTTTTTTTTTTATAACCCGAAGCTTTATAATAACAAATACAGAACACATTTTAACGATTGGATTTTTTGTTTACGTGTATCACAAGTGAGTCTTGAAGGCCTTGCCTCTCTTGTTTTTTGGGTTTTTTTTTTCTTCTCCGTTTCTTCCCCTTTCATTAAATATATATATGTGTGTTGTTGTAACTGATGTAGATGAGCAAGGACAGATTAGAAGAATGGGCCATGCCTAAAATCTTAATCATTGAAAAAAAGAACGTTTTCAGTTCTGAGTTCTGAGCTCTGAGTTCTCTCTGTCTCTCTCTGTGTCTCTCTGTGTCTCTCTCTCTCTCTCTCCACACACACACACACACACACACACACACACACACACACATATATATATATATATATATATATTATGTATAACGTAGGAATGTGTGTGCATGATAGTCGAGTCCGACTATGACCACCACAACAGCAGAAGATCCACCCTCTGTTCTAACTATCTGGGCTAGAATTTGATTATTGTGGAGAGTGTCTTGTCCAAGTCAGATCCCCACTCTCTCGGTCAAAAAGGCTTTAGGACGGCCAGCGCTAGGATGGTCCCGAAAGGCCGACTAACCCCCAAGGCTGCAGCGCTAAGAGTCGGTGTACCAGGCTGGACTCTACCCCTGGCTACCTTTTCTGTTGGCCCAAGTATAAGCTTATGTCATTCTCTGATATATGCCGAGCGGTGGGTCTGATAAATATATATATATATATATATATATATATATATATATGGAGAGAAAGAGAGAGAGAAGACACACATGCATCCGGAAAACAGGGTTATTAAATGTAGATTTACGTTGTGTGTAAACACGCACATGATCCAACGATTAACCAAACATTCTCTCTCTCTCTCTCTCTCTCTCTCTCTCTCTCTCTCTCTTGCAAAAAGACAGCTTAACTGTCTAAAAATCAAGCATTAATTTTTCATTGAACTCCTCTCACGGAAACTGAAGAAGAAGAAGAAGAAGAAGCAGACGATGAAGAAGAAGACTATTGCCTCCGAGTTTCAGACTCGCTCTCAACCGCCCTCTCTTCGTAATTTGACGAGTGTCCGCTCAGTCTGCCTTGACCCTGGACTTTTTCTTATCAGATACATACAACTGTCTGTGTGACACACGCACATCTCTCTCTCTCTCTCTCTCTCTATATATATATATATATATATATATACATATATATATATATATATATATATGTGTGTGTGTGTGTGTGTGTGTGTGTGTGTGTGTGTGTGTGTGTGTGCGTGTGGAGAGAGAAAGAGATATGTATGTGTATGTTAACAAATACTATACTAATGTGATTATAAAACAGTAAGTGTAACAAAAAATACACATAGCTATAACGGGGAGTGGGGGGGGGGATACTCATTGCAAAAGGAAGCATAATTCAACATATAAAATAGTATGTGAATAAAAATCTCACAGGTGAACGAGAGAGAGAGAGAGAGAGACAGACAGACAGACAGACAGACAGACAGACAGACAAGCAGACAGACAGAAAGATAGAGGGAGAGGGAGACTCAGAGAGAAAGGGAGAGAGAGAGAGAGAGAGAGAGAGAGAGAGAGAGAGAGAGAGAGAGAGAGAGAGCAGAGCTTGGATCTTTAATTCATTCTGTTTACAGCATATCATACATCATCCAATGAGTCATTCAGACTCGTGGTACCTTTGCCCTGTTTAATCTTGAGATTTCGTACCAAGAGTTATATATATATGAAGTTACTATCCAGATAATAAGGCGAAACATTGGTCTGGAAAAAAAACAACATTATATGGTGTGAGTGTGTGTGTGTGTGTGTGTGTGTGTGTGTGTGTGTGTGTGTGTGTGTGTGTGTGTGTGTGTGTGTGTGTGTGTGTGTGTGTGTGTGTGTGTGTGGAGGCTTTAGGATCTTCTTTTTTTTTTTTTACGGAATTCTGCACTGGAGGACATACCTTCAATGCGTGGAAATGAATAAACAAATAAATGTTAAAACAAATGAACAAATACCAACATAAATACGCCTACGCACATTCATACTTAGTCAAATACATAGACACATAGATAGATATATAAATACATAAACAGATACATTACTAAACGGGATTTTTTAAAAAATGATTCACGGAAGGAATATAGGAACTTTTGTTTAAAGAAAGATCGAATAAAGTGGAATAAAATAAAATAAAATAAAATGCTGAAAAAATTACACCAGAGACATGTCAAGGACTCCACCTGCCTCCATCGCCCCCTTATCACCCCTCCCCCCCCCCCCCCCGCCCATCCTCCCCACACCCCCATCACCCCCAAAACCCCCTATCCGCCAACCGCACCCCGCTCCATGATAAACACGTCAGTCTCCAAATTCTTTACGCAATTAAAACTCTCAAAAACTTTGTTCTCTCCACTGACATAGACACAAATCACTGTCTGACAGTCTTCTCTCCCTTCAAACGCTTGTCATAAAATAGAAAAAGGCCTCAAGCACCGCCCTGGGTTATGCTCCTGTCAGGGTGGCTTAACGCCAGGGCCGATCAATCATGACTCGCTACAAGTTGTCTCGGGAATTGTCTCCCCTCCCATGGTGGTGCATAATTGGGAACAGTGACCCTGAGAACCCCGAGAATGTTTCAGCGTATTATCTTGTCTGTTCTAACTATTGCCGGGAAGCCATCTGACTTGGGTTGGCACCTGTCCTCAGGAAAACAGGAATAATTGGAGGCATCAGATAAAACAGTATGTATGTCACACACACACACACACACACACACACACACACACACACACACACACACACACACACGCGCGCGCGCGCGCAGAGAGAGAAACAAACCCACTCACCCACATATACACACATATGTGTGTGGTTTCATGTAACTTTGCATGCGTGTCTTATAAACCTTGTGACTATGTATGTACACATATGTATGTGTACATAACTACATGCATGTATATGAATGTGTATTGTGTGTGCGTGCGTTTATGTAAGTTTGTGCCTGCCTATGTGTGCGTATGTGTTAGGGTAGCTGTTAGATACACATGTATTGTTAAAATGTATGTATGCAGTGTGTGCGTGTGTGTGTGTGTGTGTGTGTGAATAGTCATATTTTGGTGTGTGTATGTAACATAGATGTAATGTTTTATGTTAACAAAGCGTTTTTGTAAAGCACCTAGAGCAGATTTCTGGATAGTGTGCTATATAAGTAACCATTATTATAAAGTCACATGACTGTTGACTGACATCCCATCATCAGAGAAGACAGGGTCAATTCGAGCCGTCTGATTAAAACTCTCTCTGTCTGTCTGTCTGTCTGTCTGTCTGTCTCTCTCTCTCTCTCTCTCTCTCTCTCACACACACACACACACACACACACACACACACACACACAGCAAGCGCTAGGGGTGTTCCCTATGACACCAGAGGCAAGAGAGGTCACAGGACAAGGGCCACAGGACGTGGCTGACCCTTCACTGTATCACACCACCAAGACAGGAGCTCAGACTGGGCTCTCTGCGTGGGTATTTGTTTTTTGTTTTTTTTCATTGGTATTGGTATGGTTGTGTCTTGTTCACAGTCACCGAATGACGATCCGGGTCTCCCAGGAAGGGTGTGATTACCATGCGGGTTGGGAAATGACTGCCTGTAGATTTTTGTGGCTGTGTCTTCTGACTGACTCTGTGTGTGTGTGTGTGTGTGTGTGTGTATGTGTGTGTGTGTGCAAGTATGTGCACAAGACCAATCCGTTTGGGGATTCACTGCGAAACAAAATGGAAAAACAATTAGGGAAGAGAATGCTGCCTACAAAGTCACAACAAAGGTACAAGGCCATCACACCATCGATCGCCTCAAAGAAATAAAGGTAGAGAGAGGGAGCGGCCGTAAGTCTAGCATGAAAGGTAGAGCACGATGCTTTGCAAATCAAACAAATATCGGCATCATTTCCAAACCAACATTGTGCAAATTTCTTCAAAACGGAACAGAGTCTCTGTGGGCTTTTCCAAATACAATAGACTTCGCAATACACTAGACGCCACGTGCGTGTGTGTGTGTGTGTGGGGGGGGGGGGGGGTTAAAGATGAGGTATGTGTGTGTGTATGCATGCCTACACTGTGGGAGCAACGATATGTGTGGGGGGTTCGGGGTGGAGGATATGGGCGTATGTGTGTGTGCTTGTACAAGTAGGTGTGCCTGTGTGTGTGTGTGTGTGTGTGTGTGTGTGCGGTGGAAGCTGCGATACGTAGCCTAGAAATGAGTGTGTGGAGGAGGGGGTTGGGGGGGCGGTGCAGGGTAATGTGTGTGTGTGTGTGTGTGTGTTGAGGCTCATTTACGTTTATGTGTATTTGATTGTGCTTTCGTATCTGTGAAACTGCATGTTTGTTGCATATCTGCTATGCATATGTGTGTATGTGTGAATGTGTGTCTGCATGTTTTACATTTATTTGCTTGTTTATCATCATTCTTGTCTTTTTTGTTCATTTATTTTATTTTATTTTATTCATGTATTTATTTATTTATTTTTTTACGCTTACAGTTGACTTCATCAAGTTTTTGCCCCTTATAATTGTTATCATTAGTAGTAGTAGTTCTCTTTTATGTATTTATCAATTATTTATTTCTTTATTTATTTATCTATTTTTATTCTATTTTATTTATTTATTTATTCTTTTTTTGTTTTGTTTTGTTTTGTTTCGTTATTTTATTTTATTATTTTATTTTATTTTACTTTTTTTTTTATTTAATTTTATTTTATTTCTTCTTCTTTTTTTTTTCCTCAAGGCCTGACTAAGCGCGTTGGGTTACGCTGCTGGTCAGGCATTTGCTTGGCAGATTTGATGTAGCGTATATGGAATTGTCCGAACGCAGTGACGGCTCCTTTGAGCTACTGATACTAATACTGATACTGCATGTGTAGAATGTGGGTTCGAATCACGCTCGCGCCCTTTCTCCCAAGTTTGATTTAGTCATTCGGATGAGACTATAAACCGAGGTCCTGTGTGGAGCACGCACCAAGGACCCTCCTCGAACAAGACCACAGGACGAAAGCCTTGACCACGTCACACCCCCATGGAAAAGACCACAGCCACGAACAACTTGACTTTAAGGGCGTGAAGCCGATAGGTCGTTAAACTCCACTCTGCCTGGAGCACGCACTTGGCGCATTCGAAAGAGAACCCGTGGCAACGAAAGTGTTGTCCTCTGGCAATATTCTGAGGATTAAAAAAAAAATCTACTCAGATAGGTACACATATATACATGCATGCACCCAAGGCCTGACTAGTGCGTCGGGTTATGCCGCTGCCAGGCCTAGCAGATGTGGTGTGGAGTATAATTATGGAACAGCCCGATCGCTGTGACACCTCCTTGAGAAAGTGAAACTGAAACTGAAGCAGCTCCCACTCCCGAGGTCCACGTGGAACTTTGCCTCCCTCGTCTCCCACAGACTGCGTGGCCAGGACCTAGTGTCGACAGGTCTGAATGATGTGCCTGTGTCTTCAGCCATCATCTCCTCACCCTTCATGGGCAGCACAGTCAGTTGGACACGAACATGAGCTGTATTGTATTGTATTGTATTGTATTGTTTTGTATTGTATTGTAGTACTCTTTTTACTCACGGCAGATTTCTCTGCGTGCAATGCGGACTGCTCTCCCCGGGTAGAGCGCGTCGCTACACTGTGAGCACCACCCATTTTTAAAATATATTTTTCTGCCTGAAATTTTATTTGTTTTGCTATTGAAGTTGGATTTTCTACATAATTTTGCCAGGGATAACCCTTTTGTTGCTGTGGGTTATTTTACGTGCGTTAAGTGCATGCTGCACTCGAGACCTCGGTTTATCGTCTCATTCGAATGACTAGCGTCCAGACCACCGCTCAAGGTCTAGTGGAGGGGGAGAAAATACTGGTGACTGTGAGACTCGAACCAGTGCGTTCGTGTTCTCTTGCTTCCTAGGCGGACGCGTTACCTCTCGGCCAACACCCACCCCCCTCAAATAAAATAAAATAAAATAAATAAAAAGTCTGCAGAGATCCGGTGGTTTTAGCAAGTGGATTGATCTCGTTGCACCAGTAACAAATCCAGAGTACTCCTTCCCACATGACCCTCTCCCCTTCCGCTCACCCTCCCACCATTCCCCACACCCCACACCTCTCCCAAGACTATGACCCAACTAACCAATTACCATCCAGTATCGAGGTATATATATGTACCAAACAAGTTTGATGTTCTTGTGTGGATAGGAATTTGCTGGGAGGGAGGGGATGGGGGGGGGGATGTGAGGGTGGGTGGGGGGTGGGGGGTGGGGGGGCGGATTATTGCGTGTATGGCTTTGGGAGACAAGACGGTAAAAGAGGACGTTGGAGTGAAATATGTCACAGCGACACGACTCAATATATAATATAATATGATATAATCTTATATAATATGATATGATATGATAAGAAACTGAAAAAAAAAACATAACAAAATAAGAGGCAGCAGTCACGATCTAATTCTCCACAGCAGAGTTACAGATTCTTGTTGTCAGCGAAAAAAAAAAAAGAAAAAAAAAAGAAAAAAAAGTGCCCTCAGCTTTGACAGCTCGTTCACCCAAACCAGTGTTTTCACAATTATGTCCCTTGCTCACATCTTCTCTTTCTGAAACCACTCCGCAAAACACGACCGGCGCGTGTTTCCGGAAATGGCCAGTTTCTGCAGAGTAAGCTGTCATTACCCGATCAGAATAAATGAAGAAAAAAGAGAAGAAAATTGGGCAGGGTTGGGTTTTTTTTCAACAAAACCCTGAATAAAGATGGGTTTCCTGTGTTCCGTCGGGAGATTTCACGAGAACGTGTCGTCCATTTTTTTTTTTTTTTTTTTTTTTGGTTTTTTTTGTTGTTTTTTTTTTTGTTGTTTTTTTTTTTTTTTGTTTTGTTTTTTAGTCGCTTCACGATTCATAGACGCCTGTAAGGATTGGCACCTTTAGACACATTGAATCACAAGTGCCACAAGGTGATTACAGCCTATCGCAGATCTTGCCTCAGGGAAGTACCGTCTGTAGTTCAGTCTGTGCTTGTGTCTGTCTCTGTCTTTGCCTCTGTCTCACTCTTTCTCTCTCAGTCTTTCGCCAAAGTATATAAACCATTGAAAAAAAAAAGAATAGTCATGTGAATTAGCTTCTTGATAAATAATGGTCCAGTTAATCGAGACCAAACTGACTTTATCAGGAATAAGTATGTTGCTGACAACATTAAGGCTAAATTACGATAGAATATATTACTTAGACGAACACAGTCTATTTTTATTTATATTATTTTAGCATCGACTTTGAGACAGCATTCGATTCGGTTAGTTGGGACTTTATGTTCAAGGAATTTATAGTTTATGTTTCATAAAAGGATATGTAAATGAACAGAAACCTTATATAGCGATATCAAATCTTGTGTTCTTGTCAATGGTCAAATCTCTGGCTGGTTGAGTATAGAACGAAGATGCAGACAAGAAGACCACCTACCACCGTATCTGTTTGTCTTGTGTCTTGACATAGTGGCAATACTGATACGTGAAAACGAAGGTGCACGTTATGTGAAGCACTTGAACACCGTGAAGGGGCGGCCAGCACCGGTGGCAAGACAATCACAAACCTGCGTTTTGCCGATGACGTTGACGGATCGGCAGGTAATGAAGAGCTCGTGAACCTGGTGGAATGCTTTGACAAAACTTCTGCAGCTAATGGCTTGGAGATCAGAACAAAGAAGACCAACCTGATGACCAACAACTCCGACGGCATCAATACCGATATCAGAATCAACGGTGATAAACTAGTAACCGTACAAAGCTTTTAGTATCTCGGAACAGTCGTTTCGGACGAAGAATCCAAGTCAGAAATATACCTACTTTCCAGGATAGCTCAGACAACAGCGCTGACAAAACTGAGGCCCATCTGGAATGACAGCAACTTCACGCTCTGCTCAAAAGGTCAGACTTATGCGCTCCCTTGTCATTTCCATATTTCTATATGCCTGCAAGACATGGACCTTGTGAGCTGAAGCAGAGAATACGATACAGGCCACAGAGATGAGATGCTTCCGAAAGATCATTGGCATCACATAAATGGGACACATCACAAGGAGTGCGTAGCAGAGTCAAGCAAGCTATTTGGCCACAAGATGATCCACTAACTACTGTACAGAAAAGGAAATTGAAGTGGTATGGCCACGTCTCGCATTCATCAGCACTGGCCAGGACATTCCTGCGGGGAACAGTGCAGGGAGCAAGGAGAAAAGCCGGGCAGAAGAAGAGAATGGAGGACAGCCATCTCAGAGAAAGGATATGTCTACACCCTGAGTGAGACAGTCAGAAAGACAGACAACCGGGAAGGATGGAGGAGGCTGGTTGCATAATGTGTGGTGCCCCCCCCCCCCCCCGGTCTCCGAGACGATAGGATAGCTAGCTACATATATATATATATAGAACAAAGGTCTATGCAGTTTTTTGTGACAGAACGAAATATAGTTACTTTTGGCAGTACATATCTATTCGTTTATGACAGTCATTAATGGATGTAGTGAACAGAAGATGTTCAAATGTTCAACATTGGGAATAACTGAACCACTAGCCATATTTGGTCTCCATAAAGATGTATCCACTGATCCTGCGTTTTTATTTCAACTGGTTACTGGCTAAACGAAAGTAGCACCACGTGTACGTTTTGCAAAAGTTAAGTTATAAAGTGAAATATAAATACGCAATCGAGTATATAGCC
Organism: Babylonia areolata; assembly: GCF_041734735.1. Classification (NCBI taxonomy): domain Eukaryota; kingdom Metazoa; phylum Mollusca; class Gastropoda; order Neogastropoda; family Buccinidae; genus Babylonia; species Babylonia areolata. The sequence goes on along the minus strand of NC_134888.1, from coordinate 28,389,441 downwards.
CGGAAAATTGTTTATGATTTTTTTTTTTTTTATAGCAGATGATTTCAACACAAAGCCCTGTTTTGTTTTACTGGTTTTTGTTATGTTTTGGGTTATATATATATATATATATATATATATATGTATGTATGTATGTATGTATATGTATATATACAAATTAAAGTAAGGAATATATCATTTCTCTGGAAGTGTGGCACTGATACAGCTGTATCTTACAACTCAGATCACGCCCACAGCCCACGGGTGTCAACCCACAGTCTATCAGGCTTTCTGGGTTCCATCCGGCGTGTACGTGTAATTTCTCTAATCTATCTTCTCTATTCGCGCGATCTCTTATTTCATCCATAAGATTACTGTCTTCGGTAAAGAAAAATCCATAATTGTACTGGTGCTTTTTTTTTTTATTTCTGTTTTGTTTGATCAGTGTCCTTTGTAAAGCAATTATCTTGTGACAGTAACATAGTAATGAGTATGTCTGGGGAGATAAGTCGCAAAGATGTTTCCTTCAAACTTATCTATTTATAAAAGCGCTTTGTTTTTGTTTCCGGAGAAAATGTGTCGCCACTGTGCAGTACCACCATGTGTTTGTTTTGTCTGTCTGGAACTGAATTTGTTTTACTATCAAAGCGGATTTTTGTCTTCCGAAGTTTTCCGGGAATAACCCTTTTGTTGCCAAGGATTCTTTTATGTGCGCTAAATGCATGCTGATCACGGGACCTGGGTTTATCGTCTCATTGGAATTCACGTGGTATAGCCAGTGTACCTGGATCGGAGCTGGCATCGTTATTCAATATGAACATTTAAATGAAATAGAAGTATGTTTTTAAATAATCAAAAGGGGGGGAAAAAAGACAAAAAAGACCCACTTTATAAAAGTACAAAGTCAATAACAATGACGTTTTCAGTTAGTTACAGATGACTATAAACTCTCAGGTAAGACACATTAACTCACAGTCAACAACGATATGAGCTCAACTGTAACATCATTAAAGCCATTAAAAGTATATATTGTATTGTATTGTATTACACTTTTTGTCACAACAGATTTCTCTGTGTGAAATTCGGGTTGCTCTCCCCAAGGAGAGCGCATCGCTATACTGAGAGCCCCCAC